>NW_010522277.1:13942-18062 GCF_000687285.1 Phaethon lepturus
TTCATATGCATCTTCCCACTAACAAAATTACAGGACATTACAATCCAGGAAACAGATAGTTCGCAGACAGATCAGTTATGAGGGGAGTTTCCAATAGGATTTACTATGGTCAAGGAAAAAATTAAAACTTATGCTTAACTTCATCCATCCATCACAGCAACAGAACTAAATAGCCCTCAGTGCGATAGTAACTCCTGACTTTTAATGTATTTATTCTCACCATCATGAGGTTGAAAGTGCTATTTGTTATTCATGATTTACAAGAGGGAGCTTAAACATACTTAGAGTGGGTTTCTAATTCCCACTGAGTTCAGTTCTTTTGAGGATCTGGGACTACAGATCTGCATGGTGCAACGAAGCACAGTGCAGAGAGATCCGAGCCACAGCTGAGCCTGCTTGTAAGCAAGGCTTATTAACGTGGGCACGGCACCATCCTATTGACACGATGTTTCTTCCAGCCCTGAAATAGAGCTCCTGCATCACAGAATCACAGAATCACTAAGGTTGGAAAGGACCTTCAAGATCATCAAGTCCAACCATTAATCCAGCGCCACCATGTCCCCTAGACCATGTCCTGAAGCGCCACATCCACACGTTTTTTGAACACTTCCAGAGATGGCGACTCCACCAACTCCCTGGGCAGCCTGTTCCGGTGTTTGACCACACTCTCAGTGAAGAAATTTTTCCTAATATCCAATCTAAACCTCCCCTGGCGCAACTTGAGGCCATTTCCTCTTGTCCTATCACTAGTTACTTGGGAGAAGAGACCAACACCCTCGTCGCCACAACCCCCTTTCAGGTAGTTGTAGAGAGCGATGAGGTCTCCCCTCAGCCTCCTCTTCTCCAGACTGAACACCCCCAGTTCCCTCATCGTGTGCATTGTTGTTTTTTTCATGGGCACACCAGCTCAGAATAGTACTAGCTTGGAGAGAGCTGTGCTCCGTTAAGCAGTGTAGATTTAAATATCTTTGCATTGGTCATCCATCAGTTCCCCGGCATACAGCAAGACTGAATCCAGCTTTATGACTCAGACACTATTATCCTAATGGATGGACTATTTGTCTCTAAGGAGCTGGATAGATGGTTCCTTTGGCTTTATCAGGCTTATCTGTATATTTGCTTAGAGATAAGCACATTCTCAGGTGCTTCTTAGAACTGGGGCTGAGGCATTGCTACAGATAGGGATTCCTGGGGAACAGGAAAAAATACTTACTGCGTTTCTAGAGAAAGAGTACTCTCAATACCACTTGAAAAAAAAAAAAAAACCCCACAAACCAAAAAACCCTGTTCTCCTTTCTTTAAAACTTGTGACTAACTCTAGACAGGGATTCTAGAAAAGCATTTCAGCTGAGAACAAGACATTAGACAGGAGTCAAACTTCACACCACAACCCTTACTAATCAACAACTGACTTGAGCATTAATGAACTAACTTTTCCAGTAGGTAACAGCCAATAGATTGCTGCAGTCTTATATTTTCTCTTTGTTCCAATGTCCTAGTTTTCTCCAACTGCTAATTTAAAATGCTTTTCACTGTTACAAAGAGTGTAGTTAACTGCTAAAGAACAATTTTATTGCCCTAAAACTGTAATATATTTGCATTCATTACTATGAGTCTTAAAACCTATTACCGATATAAAAAAGAGGATAACAACATGAAGGGTTTGAAGGGCAGTAGATAATAGTCTGAAAAGGGCTCTGAAATGCCTGAAGTATCAGACATAAAATGGAAATGATAAACAAGTTCATTATTTGTTAGTGACAGTTATGCTGGAGGGAACATTTTTTGTATTATTTTTTTCTTTTTTAAAGTTTTATGGAGAATATATTTCAGTCCTAAACTGGGCATAAATTAAACACGTTTCACCCAGCTGTTCGGTTAAGAAATAGCAAGTACTAATGAGCTGTATAGTGGTAAAGCTGTTAAGCCAATCTGAAAGGACTCTATAGGGCAATCTATGAAGTATAAAAGAGAGGAAAGTCCCGTTTCCGTAGTCATTTGCTCCTGCTCACACAGTTGGGTTGAGCTCAGCTCTATACCACCTTGAGGTATATGCGATCAGCAGAGACAATCCTACCTTGACTGTTTGGCAACCATCAAGGAAAAATATATCTATAATATGAAGGGGCATAGAGATTCCTTAAACAAAAAGTACACTTCAAAATCCTTCATTCTGACAGGTTTTAGATCAGTTGTCCCATGCCTGATTTTTTACGTCCTGACCAGCTATTATTCTTAGAGGCTTCCTTTAAAGGTAGAGCTGCTCAGCTTCTCCAGAAATCAAATTTTCTTCCTCAAATGTTGGCTGATTCACTTCTATTAACAGTAACCACTCATGAAATTTTGGAATTACCATACAAACTATTTTAAACGTAAGAGAAAACACGAAGAGCAGTCTGCAGATACTGGCAGTGCAAAATAGATATCTTCATTTCTTTCTTTACTAATTCCAGTGTGAATGGTTGAATTCTGCTCATTTTATTCTCTCTAGCAGTTGATTGAAAAGCTATCTAGGCTATTTCCTTAAACTACTGCACAATATTGCTTCTCAAATGATTACAGCTTCAAAATCAATAGCTCATCCAATCCTTACATATTCCTAGGATTTGAAACTGTAAACACTCAATAAAGCCTAGCCTTTCAGCTCCCCTTGGGAAAGAGTTGAAAAGACAAGTTTGCCAGAGCAGCTCTTCTTGAAGGATGCTCTGTAGAAATGGGTAGAGAGGTCTTTTGACCTCTTGAGATTAGATACCAAGAATTAGTATTAGAAATCTAATAGAAATAGACCGTCAGAAATCTAAATGAAACCAGATGCTTTATCAAGTGATTGCAAGGATGTACTCCAGTTTTATTCCCAGACTTAATATGAAAAATAAACTCACATGACACACCTGAGGGACAGGATGCCATCCAGAGGGACCTGGACAAACTTGAGGAATGGGCCTGTGTGAACCTCATGAGGTTCAACAAGGCCAAGTGCAGGGTCCTGTACCTGGGTCAGGGCAACCCTCGGGATCAGCCCAGGTTGGGAGAGGAAGGGATGGAGGGCAGCCCTGCCGAGAGGGACTTGGGGGTCTTGGGGGATGAAAAGCTGGACATGAGCTGTGCATTCCAGCCCAGGAGACCAATGGTCTCCTGGGCTGCCCCCAAAGCCGCGTGGCCAGCAGGGTGAGCGGGGGGATTCTGCCCCTCTGTTCCACTCTGATGGGACCCTCCTGCAGAGCTGCATCCAGCTCTGGAGCCCTCGGCACAGGAGAGACATGGACCTGCTGGAGCGGGGCCAGAGGAGGCCCCAGCAACGCTCCGAGGGCTGGAACCCCTCTGCGGGGAGGACAGGCTGGGAGAGCTGGGGGGGCTCAGCCTGGAGCAGAGAAGGCTCCGGGGAGACCTTCCTGCAGCTGCCAGGGCTGAGAGGGGCTGAGGAGAAAGGTGGGGACAGGCTTTTTAGCAGGATCTTAGCAACAGGACAAGGGGTGATAGTTTTAAACTAAAAAAGGGCAGATCTAGACTAGATATAAGGAAGAAACTTTTCACACTGAAGGTAGTGAACCCCTGGCCCAGGTTGCCCAGAGAGGTGGTCGATGCCCCATCCCTGGGAACATCCCAGGTCAGGTTGGACGGGGCTCTGAGCAACCTGATCTAGTTGAAGGTGTCCCTGCCCATGACAGGGAGGTTGGACTAGATGACCTTTTAATGGTACCTTCCAACCCAAACTATTCCACGATTCTATGATTTTAGTATGTATGTGTGTAGTTCTTGCATATCTCTTTTAGCTTAGCATATTTGATTAACACCCAAAGTTTCCATGATATCTATCATAATAAGATGTAGTCCGACAATGATTTTCAGTTACCACTGTGTTTTTCTCTTCATCATTATCATCATCATCACCACCATCATCATCTTCATAATTCCTACTATTACTGTTGCAGTTGTCATTGTTGTTAAAACATCCTCATCACAAAACTAAAAAGATATCAGCATAAAAATCTTATTAGGAAAAGATGAATAAGTACTTAGTTGGAGCCTGACCTAAATTTTAGACACATTTTATAGCTGATGAAGAGAAATTCACCTGACCTAGTTTATAAATCCACTTTAGAATAAGATGAGTCTTTCC
>NW_010522277.1:18093-21322 GCF_000687285.1 Phaethon lepturus
CCTAGCAAGTTCAGAGGCAGAGGTCTCCACTGTAGATGTTTCTGCTGGATAACGGGAATCCCACCCATTAGTTCTAGGTGACAGTCTGTTTCCACAGCAAACTCAGACACTTTTTTTAAACCCCGCATACAACACAGCCAAGAAATTCTTTATAGTGTTATCTGGATACAGGAATCTGTTGTGTTGTGTTTCTGATTTCATAAACTGCACCACATATGTTATTAGGCTGTCACAGAAAAACCCTGAGAATTTGTAGTTCTCTGATGAGCAATGAGAAAAGGAAGGTATGAAGGACCATTGTCTTTATAATAACTAGCCATACAGTGAATGATGATTGTGAAATGTGGTGAAAGAAAAGGATAGAAAGAATGAGGAAAAGAAGAAGAGGAGAAAGAAAAAGGGAAAATAAATATAAAATAAAATAGGAATAGAAAAAGAAAAAGAAACAATTAAAAAAAGAGGAAAAAGAAAAAGAAATTAATATGTTGAGTTTCCCAGATAATTTTTGTTCAGCTGTGCTAAAACCTCTGCACCCATCAATCTGCACTATATTTTGAACACCTGAGGGGCTTCTTTGGCTTCACACAAGTGTCGAGACTGTTTTCAAAAATAATTGACAGGACCGAAGAAAGCTAATTAGATACAGATAGAGTAGGAACAAACCAAGCCAAAATTTCCATAAAGAGTAGTCAAAGTTTTTATTACTATAATGCTGCAGTTGCTAGCACTTTTTGATTTTCTTCAGGCCTAGCACTGATTTTTTTTTAAACTGAGATCAGGTTTGTCATTACGTAAGGTGAAGGAAGCAGCAGCTGGGAATGACACGCGTACACCACCACCGCTGTGCCGGGAGCGGAGATGACCTCAGGCGAGTCTTTGGCTGAACTGTTTGCGTTCACAGTCTCACTGTGATAACGATGAAGTTCAAATCATTATATAACTCCGTTAAAAGGACAAAGTGTAAGACTCGAACACCCCCACGACATCAGCCAGTCTCTCAAGACAAGGCACCGGGGGCTAAAACGCGTAGGCTGTGGTCATGCTATCTAACGTGGTTGGACTGAGGGTTACGCAGTCGTAGATGGATCGCCCAGTCTGCAAACGGTGATTCCTCATCAATCATTATGAAAAATAGACTGGCTGTGCCAGTTCATAAATTCAAGGCGAGTGTCTGTTTCCATAAGGCCCGAGCAGACAGACCGCGTTAGGGATGCAAACATGCCACCGCCGCACGCCGCAGTTAATGTGTTAGCATTTTAACAAATTGAGCCACTTCACTGGCCTATTTATCAGTTCAAGCTATTTAGAAATGTTGCTACCATATGCTGTCCATTGAAATGAATGCTAAACACTGCATTTATAAATGGTAATTTATGACTCATAAACATCTCTGCTATTAGAGTCATTCTGCCACTGTGAATGGAATTGATAGCAGTTTCTGCACTTCATGTTTTGTTTTTTCACTCCCCTCATTTCAGAGATATTGTTGATATTAAAGCTTTAGTGCCTCATAGAGGATGTTATTTAAAAGACTGCATCAGACTCTATCAGAGAGAGGTTATTTTTGTGTGCTATCCACCCTGTAAATTCATTTCAGCTTCCGAGTAAACTTTTAGGACTAAATATTCAAAGAGGACCTCTGGAGTATGCAAAGTGATCAAACAGTTTTCAGTTGTAACAAAACTAGCTTAAAAAACACAAATAAGCAAACAAATGAGCTCCCTGTTTCTCTTCTCCTCCCCGTCCCTGCAAAGCCTTTTGCCTGTCGGTATTTATCTCGGTACAGAGAAGTGGAGCCTGAAGTTACGTCTTATTAAATCCCTCTCATGACTAAATGCAAATGCTCAAGCAGATTTGCCGAAATGGTTTTGCTGCTACTTAGCCTTGGAATAATTTTGGTCAAAATTCTTGACTAGATCTTTTAAATACACTTTATGAAGATGTTTCCTATGTACTTTCCTGTGAATGTTACTTCCTAAGGATAAAGTGCCTTGTAACAGGTCTTGTTGAAAACTGCATTTATCAGAAAGGGCTATTTTTTACCAAATAGATTGCAAGTTCCAAGCTGACTTTAGGCCTAAATTTTCAAAGAGAACCTTAGGAGTGCCGCTTCAAAGTGGAAATCATCTTTAAGTTCTATGCATCTAAAAGTTACTTAGCAAATAGTCTGCTGAATGTAATTTCCCACCATGGAAAAGACCTTGATAGGTCCATTCATCCTGTGTATCTCAGACAGATCTTCACACAGAACAAGTTGTTCTGAAGAAGGGACTAAAGAAGGAGCCTTATAAGTTAATTTTGACCAGATATTTGATTTTTAAGTAGCTCAAATTAGGTAGGAGGAATTTCAACCTGGGAAAACACTCTTCCATGTGTCTAATGCATCTGTACAAATATCCAAAGACATCCAAAGAAATTAGATTTGTGTTTAGAAGAGACTGTCTCAAAATGTATCATCTGTTCACAAATATAAATCTGATACATGTGAACACAGATACACAGCTCACTACTCATTTTGAAAATTTCCCAAAAATATAGGGATGGTTTCTGTAAAGTTGCTTGTGTTAAACTGAGGAAATATGTATCACTGTGATTATGTCACCAGTTCGTTTTGAGTGATCCCTGCTGTAGACAGACCACATTGCACTGATATAAACGGTTCTGGTTTAGTGCCAAATGATGTATTTTGTACAGAATATAATCTCCAGTCTCCATGGGATTGTGCCTCTGACCAAGCAATATCAGTGCAAAGCATCCAGCCATGATCTTGGTGTAGGAACATTATTTACACCTTGATATTGAGTGTTTTGGGGGTATTATCTATAAAAAAACCTCCAAAGAGTTACTCATGTAAATCTTTATTTCATATTTGGTTGGCTACTAAGCAGGCTGAATTACGATGGATAACAATAGACTTGACCTTTTACGGTCTTTGTGACTGTATGAAAGTCATTTGGTCCATGATATTTTATTCAGTTGTGGAAAGGAAATAATGTTTCATGCTTATCTCAGAGATGCTGTGAAGAAAAAAATCTGTAGCTGAGTGTGACATACCCAAATACTATGATTTTGGTGGTCAAGGAAAAGAGTGAACAGAAATTCATTAAACATACAATAATCAGAATTTTAGGTCAGATATTCATCTCAGTGAGAATCCAGTTGGTGGCCGGTCACAACCGGTGTTCCCCAGGGACCAGTATTGGGGTTGGTCTTCTTTAGTATCTTTATT
>NW_010522278.1:0-27858 GCF_000687285.1 Phaethon lepturus
GGAGCGCTCGATCCCCTCGTCCAGATCATCAATATTGACCAGGACTGACCCCAGAACCCAGCCCTGGGGAACACCGCTTGTGACCAGCCGCCATCCAGATTTAACTCCATTCACCACAACTCTCCGGGCTCGGCCAGCCAGCCAGTTCCTCACCCAGCGAAGAGTACACCTGTCTAAGCCACAAGCTGCCAGTTTCTCCAGAAGAATGCTGTGGGACACGTTGTCAAAGGCTTTACTAACGTCCAGGTAGACAACATCCACAGCCTTTCCCTCATCCACTAGGCGGGTCACCTGGTCATAGAAGGAGATCAGGTTGGTCAAGCAGGACCTGCCTTTCATGAACCCATGTTGGCTGGGCCTAATCCCTTGGTTGTCCTTCACGTGCCCCATGAGCACTCTCAAGATGATCTGCTCCATGATCTTCCCTGGCACGGAGGTCAGGCTGACAGGCCTGTAGTTCCCAAGATCCTCCTTCCAGCCTTTCTCGTAGACGGGCGTCACATTGGCAAGCCTCCAGTCACCTGGGACCTCTCCTGTTAACCAGGACCGCTCATAAATGATGGAGAGTGGCTTGGCAAGCTCCTCCGCCAGCTCCCTCAGTACTCTCGGGTGGATCCCATCAGGCCCCATAGACTTGTGAGTGTCCAGGTGGCATAGCAGGTTGTTAACTGCTTCCTCCTGGATTATGGGGAGTTTATTCTGCTCTCCATCCCTGTCTTTCAGCTCAGAGGGCTGAATACCCTGAGTAGGCTGAATATCCCTTCCAGCTCAGGGGGCTGAATGCTTCTCCACTTGTTTCTTAGAGGTCACAAAATGACCTCAGGTGGTTATAACTGTTGGCATTCATGCAGCTAAAATTTTAACTGGTATTCCAGATGCTCAGGTCTCTGTATCACTTGGCCAGGCTGCAAGAACACATTAAAATCATTTTCATCAGTGCCTGCAGCAAATATGCATAAGCAAGTAGATACTCCCATGCATCTCCAATAAATTCTTTATGAACCAGAAGAGCAATAAAACTTGACTGCTTTCCAAATGAGCTCTTAATCATCATACGTTACGTAAAACATTGGAGGTCAACATAGGTCCCGTCATACAACATAGCCTTTTGAAGGGATAAAGCCAGACAGATTTATTTTTGCTTTTTGAACTGAGGTCAAGGTTCCCTTATTAGTCTTAAGTAATTCCATAGCTCTACTGCAATATAACTTTGAGAAGGTTCAGAACAAGAAAAGTGACGTATTGGCACTTTATCGCCAAGTGTGTTTGCCCTCAGATATTAAGTACATCTTCTGATGAAAGACAGAAACTGTGTGCTCCTGAGAACCACGCGTGGTGCAAGAACAGAGAGTCAAAAGAATCGGCAATTGCACACAGCGATTTTCAGATGTTATCTAATTCTGTCACATCTTACAAAGATGTATCTTCTTTTCCTTAGAAGAAATAATGACCAAAACAAGAACATGCAAATTACCTATTATCCCACAACTACACCACAAAATCACATTACTGCAAATATGTTGCTATTGTGATTTTAATACATAATCTAAAATAGACTATTTCAACCTTTCTACTCACACATCCATCTATCTTTCTGGAGATCATCTTCGCATCTCTCTCAATTTCTAAGGGAAGCTTTCATAGGAAAAAGCTATTCACAGACAAGAAAGATGCAGAAGCACCTTCCATTCACTGCCAGGCAAACTTTCCTTCAGGGACTCTCCCACCATTGTTAAAGACAAGAGCTCTCTTTCTACCCATGTCAAGGTCAGTAAGCAAACCTGTTACACATACAATGCATTCCTATCACATCACCGAGTAATTAAAAACAGTATGACAGGACAAATAGACAAAGGAGATCCATAAAGATTGCATTAAGATGTCAAGCTTGGCATTTGCTAAATTCTGAAATCTTGGCTTTGCAAACTTAGTTCTGGGATATTCGGCAACTGTAATGAAGTATAGCCTGTCCTGACCTTCTGGTGTGTTGGGGTCCTGGCGCTTCAGTGAAGGGCTGAAAGTGCGATCTCCCATGTCAGCCAGCCAACTGAATAGCTACGCTGTTTTCAAATCCAAACTCCTGTGCAGTAGGCAAGGGACAACACAGTCCCAAAACTCACTTGCATCATAAAAGCTACAAATGACCTTGGAAATCCACTGCTCTCAAGGTTTCCAAGGTTGTTTTTGTTTTATAAAAAGCACAGAGCTAAACAACAATGAACAATTAAGCCTCTGGGCAAGAGGAAGAGTCCAGTGTCCCTCAAAAGGCAAGTCATTCTCCTTGGGAGAGACCAGTTGTGCTAAAAAATGCTACTCACAGAAGAAACAGATGGAAGAAATAATAGAAAGGAATGGAGAGTAGCAGCACACGTAACAAGACAACACCATCTTCAGTGAACTGACAGTTTGGATACCTTCAGCACAGTCTTCACACAATTTTTTTTCTGCAAAGAAATTTCTTAATTTTATACATTCAAGCTGTTTGTGCTTGCATCTTGCTTGCTCTCTCTTGCAGAAGAGACACAATCAGCAGTTAGAAAGTAGCAGAGAGCTCAGCAAGTAAAAAATCCCTACCAATTAACTGCAATATGTAGTGATAATGACTGAACCGAGAGACTGCAGTCCCTCAACACTAAAGCCATTCAGAGGCTTAAACACTTTTGTTTCACCAAACAAAATTTGGAGAAAACAAACAGCAAATAGGAAATGCTAAAAAGACCACTCCATTTCAACACTGCTACCTTTACCACCCTGCCATGATCAGTCAGTCCTGACACGGTTGGAGTACTTTGCTATACCAAGAAATAGCAGCAAGAGTACAGCCTGCTGTCGAAGGAACATTACTGTAGTCATGAAAAGGAGGCATATCTTTGTTGATTAGCTCGACTGCTTATGCGATCATTACACAAGCACCTTAGCCATTGTGAAATTTTTCTGCAACTGTACCAAGGTCAACTGTAAGTGGAATTCTGTTCTTTTTCTTGCTGCCAACACTTGCGGTATATATAGCTGGTGTATAGAAGACCTTTCTCATTTCCAGACACCTTCTACGTCGTCTGTCAGTGAAAGAAGGCAGTACAAGAAAAGCAAAGTCTAGCAGCCTTTGCTTAAAAGAAACCTCCCTGGCATTTCTGGTAAGAGGGCCAGGAATCAGAGTTGTCCAGCAATGGTTGTTGGCTCACTGAGGACAGGCAGAAAACCAGAGAGCCACAGACAAAATCAGAAACTCAACACAAGAAAAGCCATAAAGTTTGCATGTTTTATTACATCTGATGCCAAAAAAAGAGGCCTGAAGTTGCAATGTAGCTTGCACAAATTTATGCACAGCAGCTCAGTATGTGTCAACGGTCCAGAAAATGCCAGCTGCTTCTGCTCACCAGTTAGGAAGGCAGAGGTGAATAAAGTTACTAGCTTGGATTGAATGACGTAACAAGTATTTCCCTGGTTTGCCAGTGAAAATGTACAGTAACCTAATTTCCTGCTATAAATTCAAGTAATGAAATATAAAGCATATATTGAATTCAAAGTATACAAATAGCCTTTTCAGTATTTGCAAAGATTTCACCTCACTTTCACTGAGCTATGTCAAGAGTACAAAAACAAATCAACAACAACTTCAACCCTACAAACATTAACAATATATACCTCAAATAAGGATATGAACTCAAGATAGCTGGAGGAAATGCAAAGCACTGAAATACAACAGATTGAATCTGTTCCTAGTGCTCAGTACATGCAATTTTCTTTAATGTAACAAACAGATACTTTGCACCAGGAGTCAATTTAAATGCATGACTATGATGTGTGAAGATGCTTTTGTTCCACAACAGGGAAGGCATCTGCATCAACATAATTTATAGAGTTGTACAAGTTTTTAATTCAGCTTAATTGCTGTTTGTGTTATTTTCTGTAATGAAAACTTAACAAATTTAAATGCTGCTGCCAGTTTTCCCCCAAAGACTTATTTCTACCTCTGATGAGAAAGATTATACTGGTCAAGTGCTCTCAGTCATACTTACTGACAATCAATGACTGAATTAAACTATATGCTTCCCGTTTATGAAGTTCCTGAGGACCTTGTCTCACATTGGAACTGTAGCATTACTTAAGTAAGTAGCGTACAGTGGGTCTTCAGCTCTGCCCAGAGCATACTGCATCTTCTCATACATCTTCATTTGTTGAAAGAGCCCATAGTTATGTACCTTATTAATCAATTTATTAAACCATGAAAAAGAACCAGTGCTCTGCTCTCTGCACAGGCACCTAGCAGAACCACTGGTCCTAGAGACCGACTGAGCTGTCACAAAGCTCTCTGCAACCAATGCCAATGAACTCATCATTCTCTGAGAGCCATAAGTAAACCCAGCTGCGGAGAAGTTTCCCTGAATGAGCAGACCATACTCCTCACATCTTTCTTTGAAAGAGTGAGGTACCCTGGCAAAGAAGCCATATAGGACAGCTTTCTCTCTTCTACATCATGTTTTTAAAGAGAGAATCCGGCATTACCTGAACTGTTGTTTTTTTTTTTACTATAAACAATTGGGCTAAGGCTGAAACATCTTCCAACTGTGGCACAGAAGACAACATAGTCTTCCTTCAAACATCCTCCTCCTTCCCTCTTTGCCTTTATCATTTGTAGCTGATGGCTGCTAATCACAGGCTTCTCTAAAACTGCTGCATCAGTAACATTGTTCAGTCCTGTTAAGCTATAACAAAAGCACTGTACAATTATCTGCACTAACAACAGTGCAATACAACCTATTGGCATTTGGCAGATAATTCCATGAAGATAATAGATGAGCACATGTAAGGAAAAAAAGAAAGAAATAATAATTTTTTTTAAAAAGCAACAAGTAATCAATAGGACTAAATCTGAGAGTATAAGGTGGCAGAGGAAAGAAGGAAATGCACATAATTGCCCCACCTATTTAGAAATCTTATGTATTTAGCAGGGGTGCATCAGGGAAAATTTCTAACTGGCAGTTAGAACTCTACTTTCTTTTGCATTACTGAAGCAGTGAAATCACATTCTGTCATAATGAGACATGGTACAAGCAATACTGGCTCAGACTTGTGCGAGCCCAGTTGCTAATGACTTCAGTCCTTGCTTGACATCTCTATTCAAGAACAGGCAAAATCAGCACAATGAACCATGACCTAAAAGCCACAGTACCCTTGCAGCATACCCGAAACAGTATCAGAATGTAGATGTGTCTTACACATAGGTCATTTCATCAAATGCTTTGAGTTAGGTACACTGGCTCTAAAGCCTCTTCTAACAGCTGTGTATGAACAGAAATGACGTAAAAGAGGAGAATGGATAAGAATTCTTTCTTTTACAAAACATCACAGAGAATTAGATTAAATGAAAATAGAAACTCTTTGTATGAAGATGGATGGACCATACCTCAGGGAACTATTTCATTTGTTTCTGCACAGATCTTCCATGCAATCCTGCGTCTCACATTTCCTTTGCTGCAGCTATTCAACTGCATAATGCAACAATAAACCTTTTACCAGCCTCGTTTCTTAACAGCAGAAACCCTTAAAAACAGTCTCTTGCAACTCTTAGTGCCCAACACAAAGGGCACTATGCAAAAAACCAAACAAAACCACCCTAATATAATGGGTGCTAAGACAAAAATAAGCACTCTAAATCTTTGACATACCTGGAAGAAATAAAGAAATATCTGCAAGAATGCAAGGATGGATGGTTCTTGGCAAGTCATCTAGATGACTAACTCATATTTGATGCAATACTGTATTAATTTTTCTTGCAACTTTCTAGCAGAGAAAATGGCATATTTACAACACATACAGTATCTTTTACAAATTGCCATTGAATCTCTGACTCCAAATGAAGTTACCAAGCAACATGAGACCTTGATATCATTGTTAAGAGCAAATGTAAAACAGAGAAGTTTTTTCTTCTTTAATTACCTATTTAACAACTGTAAATACACTGTGTGTATTGTGTCTACCTGTCACTTAAATATTACCAAAATAAATCATAGTAGGTAATCAAGAAGCTTGATAAATATTACTTTTATATACCTGTATCCTAAAATAGAACTGTTCATAGCTATCTTCAGGATAGACTACATGTAGCAACTCCATAAAGAAAAGCCTCCTGAATAGACTCTTAAAATGGACAAATCCTAAAAATTCTTTTAAAAGCTAGACTAACAATTACACAAAAATAACACCATTATACATAAGCTCCATACCACCATTGTATAAGGAAGTTAGGTCCTTCTTTCTCCCTAAAGTCAATGAGGTAATTTTAATTTTCAAATGACTAGGCATTTTAGGAACGAAAGTAACAATTTAAAGAAAGACTGCTCAGTCCTTTGTCCTAGGTCCCAGATTCTCACTGGTGTATCAGTGCCCATTTCCCACTCATTTCAACGGCACATAGTTACCTAAATGTTTCCCTAAAACTGGTCCTAAATACTCCTGAAAGTATGTGTCCCCTTGAAAATTCCAGATAATTTGCTGACTTTAAGGAGCAAAATAACCCAGTGATAATGAACAAAAAGTCTCATGTATGTTGATTACAGGAAACATGCAAAACATAAGTTGTGGTCTTATAATCTATTTCATAGCTGTTGAGCCGAGTCCAACATTGACTTCCCACTGAAGTCAATACATTTGTATTATCTGGCCTGCCAGAGAAGAAGTTTCCTCCTGAAAGAGATCATTGCAACTCATTTCCACACACTAAAATTCTACTTACATGTCTATGTGAATCTTTTAACTATGGGATGCTGTAAATGATATTTCTGTTGAGTATTTACATAATATCTGACAACTAATGGCTTCAGTAGCCAGATTTTCTTGTTAACTTTAAATTAATATATAAGGCAAGCTAAACATTACCTTGATTTTCTTCCAGCTTCCCAATTGTTTCTATCTGCTCAACAAGGTCGTTTGAGTTCCACTGGCTCATGCCTATAAGAATGGCACTTTTTCCTTCCACCATATCTTCTGTAGGAGGAAAAAGGAAAACAGAGTAAGTTGCAGTGATGAACAAGACAAAAAAAAAAAAAACAGGGTGAGAACTAGTAATTGAGAGAGAAATAAACACTCATCACGGTGCATAATGGGAATATGTAACAGGTTAGCATATGTAGGACTCTCCAGGAAAGCTTCTGGATATTCAATTACTGATATGCCCTCCAGCATACCTACATGTTTCCTATATTGTGTGCAGGGACACCATGGAAAAGAAAGGACTGCCTGAATCTTTGCTCTTACCTTCAGCAGTCACTTAAAAACAAAGTTTATAATAAATCACTTTGAGTCTTTAATATCAAGTAACAGAATTAGTTAGAATTGTTCCCCCCCCCCCGGAAAAAAATTGTAAATTTTTAAACTTTTTTTGTTTTTACTTTTACTTCAGAACATTCAAAAGGCAGAGCAGAGGGAAGAATGGACACACAGACCAGTTTAAGGCTTTTCAAAGCATGTTTTTCCCCCTTTTATCAAAGCCACCTGTGCTACACAAAGCTTTAAGTTTTAATTCAGGGACACAGAGACTTGATGGAATGGCATCAAGCCCATCCATCTCTCTTATTGGGATCCTATCCAGGGAGGGGTGTGGGAAAAGCTGAAAGCACAAAACACAACCACAGATATTCTCAAAAAAAAAAAAAAAAAAAACCACCACACCAAAACACCCCAAAAACCAAACAGGCCTAGAAGCTGTAGGAAAACATTTTCCTTCAATTTAATAGCTGTTTGGCAAGAAGGGTGCATTAATCCTTTCTGAATAAATTTACTAAAAGCATTTCAGCCTGGCTGTATACAGCCCAGAAAGGTCTTTGTACCTAGGGTGAGTACACACACACAAATCACAGTCCTTTACTTGCTAAGGCAGATTCAGAGAACGGGTCAAATTCTGCCCTCTCTTTCTGCCTTTTGTAGAGAGAAGGGCTCTATTATGGGAATAAACACAGAAGAACTTGGCCAGAACATTTCTGGCTAAAATGACCCACATTTTCAAACAGAAAGAAATGTTTGTTGGCAACCAGGCCTTGCAGCGGGCCTCTAAATGATTTTAGAATTTATGTTCTTCCATGCTCTTTCCTATGTACCTGTCTCATTTAGAGACGCCTTGGTACTGAGGAGGAGGAAAACAGATCTGTATAAAGGCTTTTAAATCGCTTCATAGTCATCACCATCCAAGCCCTAACTTTTAGAAACAAACACTCATAAAGGTCAGTTGTCAGATTTACCAGAGAAGCTGTATCCATCAAAGCTCGTACTGAACTTGATGCAATCTCCACTGCTCCCTGAGGCAAAGAAAATCAACCACTTAGAATACCATTTTGCTCAGGTTTTTGCCACTTTCTCTCACAAAGGCTGATTTATTTGAAGTTCTGTATGGAGGGAGTGAACAATCCATGAGGTGGCTCTGTAGCACCCTGACACACTGGCTGAAGGCAGCTTGGTGGCACCCTGCCACAGCCACTGCAGATGGACTGAGCCACCCCAAGGACATTCTGCACCTCCTGTGACCAAGTCAGCAACTGAAACCCTCGCCTAAAGCTCAGGCGCAGCTGGCCCACTGTGCGACCAGCTCCTTCTGCGTTAACTGTTACCATGAAGTGAAACGAGGGAAGGCAAGACCAGGCAATTAAGGTCCTTGGTGTCAACGCAGAGGAGGAAGCTCTTTTAGTCTTCTTTGTCAGTGTGCCTCCTAAGAGACCTGCTTCATCCAGCAGGAAGAGGCTGGACAGCCTTTCAGCAGTATTTTAGACAGCCGGCTTTGAGGTAAGGATCTGCCCCAGTACTGGCTTTAGCACTTAGGCGTTGTATCAAGAGGATGCTGAAGAACTGTCTCTTGCAGAGAAACAGGCCTCCAAAATTGTTTGAGCATTTAGATCTAGTATTTTCTTCTCGCTTTTGCTGTTACATCATTTACCAAGCCAGGCATTCCAGGTGGCCTTACTGTTTAGCAGAAAGATGAAATAAGATTAGAGGTCAGACCCTGTTTCTCATTTCTATTGGCTTTCTGAGTTGGACAGAAAATATTAAATGTGGTCTGGAATACAATAGTGTTTAGTCCCAGGCACCAGTGCCTAGTGCACTCCAGACCCTGTCCCTATGCCCATTCAGAGGGGAGGATGTGGATCACTCTCAGCCTTCCCATCAGTTTTAGGACCCCCTTTCCCCTCACAGTCTAAAGAAAACAGTCAAGTTCCTGACCAACTTTGCTCCCTCTACTTAGCGAGCTTACTAAGTATCCAGGCATGAACTTCCTTTATAAATGCACGTGTGCTTTCCAAACTGGAGTTCTGCCACACCTCTTTCTCCAGACTAAATAATAGGAAAGACAACCCTTAAGGACAAGCATGAGAAACTAACCTAGTGCAACTGCACAACCGTACAGAATATCAACATTCAAACACTTGTGGTCTGGTGGACAGCTATGATGTTCATCAGTATCAACTCCTCCCACAACCATTAACCACCTCTGAACATTCTCTGTCTCACCTCATCATCTGCTGGCACTCTGAATTGGGTGACGTCTTCAAGTGGCACTGTTCCCAATTGTTTCAAAGCAGACTAACAAGGATATATGTGTAGGCCACTGCCCATATATACCGTTTCTCGGCAACCCAAAAAACAGCCAGACAATATAGCCAAAATCATGTGGTAGTACACCTAAGTCAGGAAGACAACTAGAATAAACTGATGCAGATAATTGAGTAAACAAGGTATCTGGTTAGTTTTAACTGGGTATCTGGACCCATGAGTTTTCAGAGCAATTTTATGACTTGTAGACCACTACATAAAAGGATAAAAACATGCATCACTGCCTTTCAAAGTAAAGTTTCAAAGCAAATTCACTTAAATGTACACAGAAGCAAGGGAAAATGGGGAAACAATTCACTCTGAATTTTGTTATGACTTTCAACCTCATGCAAGTACCATCAATGAAAGGGAAAAAAATATTACAGATAAAAGGTATTCTATCTCCTTACCAGACTGCATACAAAAATGTCACGTCTCTGCTTTACTTTTTTTAGCACAAAATATATTATCACATCTCAAGCATAAGTTACTTAAAGAGGCACAGAAAAGTGTCAGGAGCAGAAAGAAGTTGCTGGCTTCTGCACCCCTGGGAAGGCACAAGGACTGAATGCTGCAAGCCACTGTCTACAGTGCTAGATGTAGGTCAAACTGTTTTTCATAACGCAAACCAAGACAGACTCCAAGGTGTTCTCATTTCACAGACAGTCTTGACATCCATAAACAATCTACATTGTCAAATGGAATTTCACTCCACAGCACTGGAGTCTTCTCTTGCTATTTACCGCCTTTGGCAAGTAAAAGCACCAGATGCAGTTTATCCTTACAAAAAGTTACTTCATCCTACAATTTCTTTATGAGAAGACAAAGGGATACAAAGTACTCCTTGTTTCCTTAGAAGGACTTAAGTTATCCTTCCTTCTGTTATTGTTCCTCTCCTTACTTCCCATATGCCTTTAGCTCTCATTGATCTATGTTGGAACTGGTTTACCTTCACAAGCTTCAGCAGGTATACGCAGCATGGAGCTGGACACTGCATTCATGTTATCTGCATCTACAAAGCTGAACAGCTATGAGGACTGTATTCAGCCAAGCACACCCCTATGCCTACGAGGAGCTCACTGAAATTTCAGGAGGAAACTGGGGTGTGGGGGCATGTCATGAAGTGATAGTGATCCTCAATACGCACAACAAAGCACACACTAAAGAACTTAGGAGCAAGTCGCTGTAAAGAGGGACAAAAAACACTCAAAGGTAGCCCTTACTCTAACCCACTCCAGTGAACTGCAATGTCACGATATACATTAAAAGAAACAGCCATGTCAACCTCAAATACCAAAAATACTACAGAACATTGTGTATGTATCTTATGCCTATAGCCAGAACACTTGTACTTCAGGGAGGCTTTGTAAAGTGAGAACTCACTCCCGAGTCCGAGGTCTTTTTGCTAGAACCCTTAACTGCAAGCCAAATTCTACCACTCACATGCTTCACCTGGGACCCCAGTCTTTGCCACTCACATCAGCCCACCACAGGGTCCACGTGTCACAGAGTCTTGAGGAATGCAGAGATTATACCCTCCACACCCAAACTGTAGCAAAATTGGTATTGGGATTCTTGAGAATTCCCAATTTGTGGCCCAGAAAGCCACAAATTCACTTAAGTCTTTCACTATTTTTCAGCTATTGGACAATTCTGTTTCTTGGCTAAAATAATGTTTGCTCACAGAACAGCAATGTGAAAACAAACAAACAGCTGGCATTACAGAGAAGCTCCCCAAACACTGTGCCTATGGAACTAGTATTTAAAAAACACCATTCAATTAATTATAAACATTACATCTGTGTCAGTTATGTATAGTACTTTTTGGGCTAGTTGCTCCAATTTTCCTAATAGTTAACTCACAAAATTTTGTTAACCTTCATTAGGTTTGATAGGCACTGTCACAACCAAATTAACAAGATGTTAGTGCTTCAAGTGGTTTAATTTAAAGTTTTTTGATAGTTTATATTTTTCTTATGCTCTTTAAAATTGCAATCATGGACTCTTGTCATTGTCTTAGATTGAAGCTTCTAGCTTCATTGTTAACAAAATGAGTTAAAAAGTACAACAATCTAGTGTAGCTAAAAGCCCAAAACTGTTAAGCCTAATAAAATGCATCCACTTTCAATCTCAGGAATTTTGACTGTTTTGTATCTTTAAGGCTGAAATATTGATGATGACAACTTTTTTCTACCATAAATTTAATGTATTTAGTCTTTGAATTTCTTAATCTTTTTCCCTGAAATACCATCTGCAATTCACCAAAATTTCTTGGTGCTAGAAACTCTTGGTGCAAGGGATGCCCCAGATTCATGCATGTTGTTCTAGTACTCAGCTGATGGGAACATAATTTTACCAGAAAAGTTGAAAGCTTTCTTAATTGATGATGCTGTAACCCTCGCCTCCTGCTTATTTACCAAATCTGAAGTGTTTTTTGCCTCTTCCCTCCCCAGGCATCAAGTGGTTTTAAAATCCATCTGAGAATGATGGGCATTTTCAGTGATGATTTATGCTTACTACTTCTTGCTGTTCCCATTTGCCAATTGGGGGTAAGTAACAAGAAGTGTCTTGGCCATTTGAGCCTCATACCGGCTCTTCAGTACGGTCACACAAACACAAACAGAAAAATGTTCAAATTAGCAGAAATGTAGAAGGAACATAGCCCTCAAGACCTCTTTAAGGCCTAGCAGTGGCAAATGTCTGGCTGACAGGTAAGACGTTATCCACAGATAAAACAGGGTGATGATGGTTTTCTTCTGTAGCTTTTTTTTCCTCCTTCATTCCTCTTGAACAAAGTTCAGTGTTGGCATTGCAAGACAAATGAGTAGCATAGCAGATGGCCTTTAACATCGGTAGATGCATGCAACATGCATTTATACCAGTGAAAAAGAACTGAAAGCAACTGAAATAGGTATGCCTCTAGGGCTGTGTTTTGGAAGAACTTTTTTCTGCTTAAAGGTTTTTGGGGTGGGGGGTGAGTTGCTTGTCTGTTTTGGAAGTCTGATAAAATGGCCAAATGGGAATGTGAAGGCTTCTTTGAAAAGCTTTTCAAATCTGAGGAAAAAAATGCTAGTTAAACAGTGGAATATCATACCCTGACCATTTTTGTGAAGATCTATTCAGCTGTAACTTTCACCTTCTGTGACCAGAGGCATGGTGCAGTTAAATGATAGGGTACTTTCGTGCATGAAATATCACTAGTTAGCAACATGTTGAGATGTAGCTGTACTTTTAAAACTGCTTACTGTTTGTATTATAGTAGAACTATGGATTTCAAAGAGGTTGGAAATGCATTCCGTTTGGAAATGAGAAGCTTGAAGTAGAAGGCCTAAACACTCTCACGTTTTGCATATAGCTTCACTTAAGAAATCTGATGTTTCATCTACAAGTGATCATGTTTTTGCAGTAACATGAATGCATGGCAAATGCCTTACAGGTTTTAGTGGGACCTCTGTGGATGTAGGATCTCTCTGTTTTGCTGGGTTCTCTGTAGAAGAACCAGCATTCTCTTTCCTATTTCACAGATGCAGCAGTCAGGCACAACCAGTCCTTAAGTAGTAGAGACTTGAACTTCCCAGGGTATTTTGGTTGGATTTGTAATCTGGTAGAAGATCTGTTTGTATGTAGCAAGTTTAACAGTCACCTTTGCAAGTGCGAAACTCTTGTTCTCTTTCAGCAAAGAGTAACCTTTTCAAAAACAAACACCTAATTCTCCTGTAAGCTAAAATGTAATTAAAGCAGGCTCTAGTCTTCAGTGTTGCTCCTACACAACTGTTCAGGTCTGAACAGTTTTGGAATGTATTTGGGAGGGAATAGTGTAGCCTAAAAATTCTGACTTTTTCATCAATCCCAGTTTAGTCTCAGTCCCAGGAATCACAGAATCATTAAGGTTGGAAAAGACCTTTAAGATCATCAAGTCCAACCATCAACCCAACACCACCATGCCCACTAAACCATGTCCTGAAGTGCCACGTCCACACGTTTTTTGAACACTTCCAGAGATGGTGACTCCACCCCCTCCCTGGGCAGCCTGTTCCAATGCCTGACCACTCTTTCAGTGAACAAATTTTTCCTAATATCTAGTCTAAACCTCCCGTGGTGCAACTTGAGGCCATTTCCTCTCATTCTATTGCTGGTTACTGGGGAGAAGAGACCAACACCCACCTCACCACAACCCCATTTCAGGTAGTTGTAGAGAGCGATAAGGTCTCCCCTCAGCCTCCTCTTCTTCAGACTGAACACCCCCAGTTCCCTCAGCCGCTCCTCATAAGACTTGTGCTCCAGACCCCTCACCAGCTTTGTTGCCCTTCTCCGGACACGCTCCAGCACCTCAACGTCCTTCTTGTAGTGAGGGGCCCAAAACTGAACACAGTATTCAAGGTGCGGCCTCACTAGTGCCAAGTTCAGGGGCACACTTGCTTCCCTGCTCCTGCTGGCCACGCTATTTCTGATACAAGCCAGCATGCTATGGGCCTTATTGGCCACCTGGGGACACAGGCGGCTCATATTCAGCCAGCTGTCAACCAGCACCCCCAGCTCCTTTTCTGCCGGGCAGCTCTCCAGCCACTCCTCCCCAAGCCTATAGCGTTGCATGGGGTTGTTGTGACCGAAGTGCAGGACTCGGCACTTGGCCTTATTGAACCTGAACTTGGCCCATCGATCCAGCCTGTCCAGATCCCCCTGCAGAGCCCTCCTACCCTCCAGCACGTCAACACCCCTGCCCACTTGGTGTTGTCTGCAAACTTACTGAGGGAGCGCTCGATCCCCTTCATCCAGATCATTGATAAACTGCCAGGAGGGCAACAAAACAGTTAGTTCTTCATCCAAGTCTGTATCTGTTCCTTCTGAACTGGAAGAAACTATCAGGGACTATGCTGCTCACCCATCCCAGAGAAACCTGACGAAGGAGTGTTACAGTACTAAGTCTTTCCTGATTGCTAGGAAATGTATGTCAATTCAGTGGCTGTCAAATCAGACTTCAACAACCAAAAGACTTAACATTCTCTACAAAGCTATCAACGTGAAAAGACGAGAAAAAAACTTGTGATACGTAACACATTCAGCATGCTTTGCCAGCACATGCAGGAAGAATAACACTTGAGCACAGCCTCAGTGGTCTCTGTTTTCTGCCTCCACTTCGAACTTCCACAGTAATTATGAGAAGGGCAAGGCTAGAAGGGCAAGCGGAGACCTCAGTGCATTTCCTCTTGCTTTTTTTCTTAAACCAGTTTTCATATGGGCATGAAAAATTTCAAAGCAGAAATATTCCTAACTAGCACATTCACTAGGAGCATAAACTATGGTACCTTTGGTTAAAGAAACAAGTCTTGGGCAATCTTCAGTCAAACCAACACTATGTAAAAGGTTGTCACAGCAAATTATTAGAAGGGTTACAGAGAAGGTTTAGGGACAAGATAGAGCTAAAAGTCACTCAAGAGAAGTTAAAACATAGATGCATCTGCAAGAAAGGAATTCTGCATTAAGAATAAAAAACAAGCTTAAAAATTTGCATTTTACACAAACTACAGTGATTTATACGCACTGTAACTGAGATGGATTTTGAACTGCATTTGGCTAGAAAGCCGGCTAACTGGGATCACTACTGCTGCTCTGAGTGCAATGAACATTTTTGTAGATGAAAACCAGTAGGACATCTTGAGTACATCCACGACTACCAACAGGTTGTTATACTTGGAAAAGATTATGTAGCCGAAATTCTTTCTTCAAGTATAATCTGTCTTCAAGCAGAGCAAGATTGTTTTTCACACTCAGGATATAAATACATAGTAGCCCCTACGCCTAACTCACCAACATTTTGCAGCAAGAGTCATGAGCTTTTGCCTCTTGTTATTATTGATAATGATTTTTGTCTTCCATTTAAATGCTTTGAGGAGATTATGGAAAAACCCACTGATTTTTTAAGTTAAATAGAATGAATGTTAATATGAATAACTGTTTACAGAGGGGAGTTTTTTCTCTGCTTACTGTAAACCAAGATCAGTGCTGAAGAGCTCAATACAGCATAGGTGGTTTGGGTAAAGGATATTTCAAACAGCAGGAACAAAGACAAGTGCTGCTGAAAGGCCTTCACATCTACCTCGAGTAGTCTTCATGCCACACAGTTCTCCGAAATCAGCATAGCCCTCTAATTTTAGCAAGAGCTGGCCCCTTACCCCTGGGCCATTCCTCTTTAAAGCTCTAACAGGCAAAGGGCTTCCAAGTACACAAATCTGGCCTTGAGTTTTTGTTCCCATTTAAACCTTTAGCACAGTGTTTCCACTAGTATGCACCTAAGCAAAAGATTCCTCCTCCTCTCCTCATGTGTTTGCTTATGGCCACCCCTCCGCTGCTGAGGTGATGGCAGCACAATACACTCGAAGGCCAAAGGACACAGCAGGTGCTCGCACATCTAAGGCGGCTGACTTACTCAAAAGACCTGGGCTCGCTCGCTCTGGCCATCACAGCACCTGGGGTCCTGCCTGACCCTGGGAAAGCCATTCAGTTTTTCCTTGCCTTGCCAGCAAACACAGGATGACTTCGAATCTTTCCTTCTATCCCTCATCTGGTCAGACTGTGAAAAGCTTCTTACCTTGTTCACACACAGCTGGAAGTTTATGTTGGTAGGACATGTAATACACAGAGATAATATTTTTAGTGATCATCATTTACTTGAGGAAAATCTGCTAGCACCGAAGCAAAAAAAAAAAAAAAAAAATCTAATAAGCCTGAAGTTTGCAACATGGAAGCATAACCCAGTCCTGCTATGAACTGAGAACGAACTCTCTGCCTAACTTACAGCATGCCACATGGAAAGCAAGAAACAAAGGAAAGTTGGGCAAAAGAAAACAGTAAAACAGTACTTCTTCCTTTCCCTGTGGATGTCACTAAATTAAGTAGCTAGGCAGGGCAGATGAATCAACAGTCAAAACATGTACAGCTGCTCCATCTCAAACACAGGTGCTTGATTCTCTGTTCACAAGGTTGTCAGCCAGAAATTTCTTTTGTTTGAGGAACTGGGGTTTGACCCCAGCTGTTTTCCAGAATGCAAAAGCAGCTCACTAATGTTACATTTTAATTGTGCCCACTGTTGTGCCCTCTGTCTCCTACTTCAGGCTGTCTCTAAAGTGCAAATTACACATGGGTAGACACAGAGTCTGGGATAGCTTCCGAATTCTCCCATAAAGAAACACAGTACGCATCTCCAGCTGCACTGTGCAGAAAGTCCTTTCAGCTGCAAGAACATCAAGCACTGATGAAGCTCTCTGTATAAATAACAGAGAATGGGTGAGAAATACAGGGAAGAAACATTACAGGAAATGTAATGCTGGAGACAGAATAAAGCTATCAAGCTACTTCATTTCTAGGAGGTGAAAGCCACAGCTCCCTCCTGGACAGGTTCTCCTCACTCCAGCACAAACTCCTGCGGTTTCTCTGGTGCTACGTTTAATCCACTGATAACTCCAATTACTTCAGCCCACACATATGCTTTCCTCTACCAAAGATACAAGCTCCCTCATCACACAAAGAACTCCTGCCTGTCTTGCCAGTATCTATGCTTTTGTGAACATTTATTTGCCTGACATTTAAACACTCCATTATTCCTGAAGGACTGTTTGGGGCACAGCGGAGGAGGAGGTGCAGTTCTCCTCTCTCTGGTGACCAGTGACAGGACACAAAGAAATGGAATGAAGCTATATCAGGGGAAATTCAGACTGGACATAAAGAAAAGGTTCGTCAGTGAGAGGGTGGCTGGTGACCTCAACAGCCTCCCCAAGGAAGTGGTCATGGCACCAAGCCTGTCAGAGTTCAAGGAACATCTGGACAACACTTAGTCATAGGATTCGGTTTTAGGTAGTCCTGTGAGGAACAGGGAGTTGGACTTGATGATCCTTATGGCTCCCTTCCAGATATTCTATGATTCTATGAAAGAGTACATGCACAAAAATAACAGAACACCAAATCCTCCTTTCCTTTCTTTACCTCTCATAGATGTCCTACTCTTACTTTTTTTTTTCTTTGTTAAGTGCTGATGCTAATCAGATTGACAGAACCTCCTGGTCACTGTTACATGGTTTACAGGCAGCAGCACCAGAAAACAAGAAACTGAAAGTAAGTGCAAGAAGCCAAAAATGAGATAATCTATACCAGAAAAGGTTTTCTACCTATGCCTTATTATTAATACACAAGACAGCAAACATAAAAGTTTGTGTTCCCACTAGTAAGTTACAGACTATAAATGCAGTACTGTCATCCTTCAGGTAATCCACTAACACCATCTTCTCCTTCAAACAATTTGGATTTTTCGAAGCTTGCTGCCAGACTGGAAGGCAGGTTGATAATATCAATTTAGTAATCTTCACTTCTGCCTCGCAAGGACTCTCTCTTAGAATGGATAGCTCACTCCCACTTCCCAGACCATCTTTCTAAGAGCTGGTACTGAAAACTATCCACCATTTCAGCTTTTTTTCAGAAACAGAAAAAACAGCAAAAGGCTTCTGTCAGAATTATCTTAAAAAAAATTTTTAGAAGCACAAAGTAATGGCATCCTTCTTGCATCCTCTTCAAAACTGGGTTCTACTTCTCCTTCAAGACTCATGAAGAGATGCAAGGTTCTAGTAGCTGGGATCTGATGATACAAACACATAATTGACCAGTTAGGCTAAAACATCACCTTGGTGCTGTACAAGCACATCAAAGCTGACCTCCTGCTTCGCTGTCTTTACCAAAACACTTGCAAGGGAATCAGGACTAGCACACCGCTGAGGAAGCCTCCACTTTCCTTCAGTGAGGCCAGTGATGGACACCAGTATAAAAACATGGGACTGTTTGATTCTTTTTTCCTTCCTTACATGTTTAAACTTAAGAGAAAGCCTAGCTCCCAGCATAAAGAACAGAAAAACTGAAGTCTCAACCATCTCAAATAGGAATTTCCCATAAAATATTACCTTTTTCCCTCCACTCTTCCAAAAATTTATGAACAACCAGTGGGAACAGAGCACCATCTCTCATTCTCTTTATGCCTAGATGTCTCCAATACACATTTAATTTTGAAGCACATAAGCAGTTAATCACATATTAAATTATTATCTCTCACTAAAAGTCTGTTATTAGAGGATTAACAAGTCAGTAACAGATGTCTTTCATTATCTACACATAGCAGTCACTTTTTATTTCAAGTAACAATTAGAAAAACGATAGCTACTGTCATTAGAAGCGTTTCAGACTACATAAACTGCTCCTGAGATTAAAAAATTAAGAAGTATTTAATGAAAACTGTATTAATACTAAATCAATATACTTTACATACAGCATTCTGTACTCAAAAACTAGGAGTATCATGACATTTCTCCCAAATATATTTAAAATATACTATGTAAAATATTACACATGCACACTTACCGTCTTCCTTCCAAGCTTTGGAAATCACCCTGCCATAGAAGAGCCGAGACGGTGGACAGCATCAGAAATGGAAAAATCATTGCACAGACATTCTGATTTTGAAGTAGTTTGTCTCAGAAAAGAGGAATTAAAATAATGGAAGCAGTAGACTGGGACAAGGAAGATTTGGGATTTTCTTCTCCATTCCAAAATCCAATGCATTATATACAAAGCGTTCTTGATAAAATTTGCCACTGCAGTAGACTCACAGCCTACACAGCGTTGGCTAGCACATGGAATATAGCATACTGAGTCCAGAACTGTTACTGACAAAAAATGAGGCCCAAGTCCTGCTACACCCTATTCTAGGCAACTACAGAGTGAGCAAGGTTTTGGGAGGGAAGGCTGCATAAGCCTTTGAATCACTTCAGTTTGACAGAAATGTAGAGAACATTCTCAAGCATGAAGAGGAAAAGGAGCTTGATGGGAGCACAGGATGCTTTTCAAAAGTGAAGATTAAGATTTCATCCTTCTTCTTCCACATCTTTCCAATTTGTGCATTCTCAATTCATATAACAACCATATTCTTGATTTTCAAAGCCCGGGTACTCTGAAAAAATAGACTTAAAAAACCCCAAAAAACCAAACTTCAAACCAGACACCTCAAGTTTATAGTACTTAAGCAGTCAGTTTGATAGGGGTTTTTCACCCAAAAAGAATCTGGATTAACTTCAGTGAACTATAAGGTTTCCCCAACATGCATGAACTCCAGGAAGAGGATATCTTTCCTCACATTTCTGAAGCATTGTGTGAATCTAGTGCAGTAATAAATTACTGCTTATACATTAGTATCATCACCTGCGCTAAACAAAATGGGAAACATACCACACATTATGAGAATTGATGGCACTCTGCATAAACTCATAGCATTTCGCACTGATCAACAATAAAAGAATTTAAATACATTTTCAAAGCATCAAAATATTGAAACTGCTATGTCATGATATGACAATGTCTGCTACAGAAAAACTCCATTTCAGCATCAAATCTGCCATCTGACAAAAGACACTGCACTGGCTTTAAATTACACAGCTAAGTATCTGAAACTAAGAATAGAGACTAGCTATCTGTTTTAGGCAACAGCTAAAAAAGATTTATGAAAGCTTTATGAAAAGGGAGTTTTAAAAGACTGCTGCCTCCAGTATGCACAGAAATATCTGGAAACCTTAATACCTGTATTTGTCTCTTTAACAGTCCTGTAGGTAGACAAGGCAATGGAAAACTATGAGTGCAGTCTGCAGATATAATATGCTACAAACACCAGAGACAAAGAGCTACTCTCATGCCACAGATGCAGGGCAGCAGTAGCAACATCAAGCATTTGGGTCTCTTCCAAACAGACGGTAAACCACGTATCATCAGCAATGAATGTATCGCATGGAAGACAACACGCTTGCAGAAGTGCCTTCCATAGATGTTTAAACTCAGGGTGGGGAGCAGTGGTGGAGGGAAATGACACCCACTAAAAACTGAGGCAGAGAAAGATAGGTACCTTGACATTAAAACATTCACAAGCCATCTTCCCAACACAGCCTTTTCTTAAAATTCTTGTAATTCAGTGAATGAGGGTCAGCATCCTCACACCTTGGGAGGCTTTTTTCTAAGCACAATAGAATTTTACATGACACTTTTGCCTGAAAGCACAAACACACTGAGGAGTGCTTAGGCCTCCCAGACTTCCCCTTTAGTTCATTGGCAACATTTCCAAACAATATTCAAGTTGCTCAGCAGAGCATTTTAAAATTAAATAAATGAGACAATAAATGAGACTGGTGGATATATTTTCAGGAAAGGAAGGTGCAGCAAATTAAGAATAGCTCTTAATTACCAGAGAGCTACCATAGCCTCTTTCACGAATAAGAATTTTGAGAAAGCACACACAGAGCTTGGCTTGAAATATATACCACATATCCATTGGCTCCAGCTTTACACGAACGCAGTAATACAGAAGACAGTGCCGTAAGGGTCATTTTAGGAAGGCAAAAACAATGACAAAAGTTTTTATGCAGATTAAATAAACTCAGCTGTATTCCATGCCAGCTCTTCCATCTTTAGCAAAGCTGTCAGCAGGCTTTTGACTGTAACATTGCTACACTTAGGAAGTGTCCTCACATTCTAAATCAGGAGCCTAACGCAGAGATAAAGAAATTACGAAGAAGGTCTGTTTCTGATTGGTCAGACTCTCATCTGCTGGACTAGTTTAAATCCAGAATAACTGTTTAAGTCAGAGGTCATTTGAATTCAAAGTCAGTCAGAAAGTGGCTACAGGCAAACAGCAATATTACAATTTGCATCTTATCACAAACCTGATACCAAGTGTTAACTCTGCTTCTTCTGAAGGAGTCCACAAAAGCCTGAAATCACCTCCCAGGTACTTTAATACCACTCTAACTTCTAGTCACCTGCCAGAAAAGATTTCTCATAGGTTACAATTAGAAAAATGAAAACCTAGAAATCAAATTAATAGTTTTATGACACTCTGAAAATCAGTGCCCTAAAATAGACTCTATGTCCCCACAGTACATCTATTGTTTAACCACTTCCTCATACTGCCTCCTATGAAGAGTCCACTGCCCAAATGAGACCAGTCTAAGTCAGACAATCACACCTTTCTGTCACATGGCGTGATCCAACTTGATCAGTTTTGCTATGTCTTTTCCACATTATTCCCAAGACATATCTTTAAAGTCTTTCCATTCCTGGAAAGGACGTCTTGCTAACTTTGTGAGGTGGTATGAAGGAAAGCATTTGCTGAATGAGAACTTGTACCAGAACTCAAATGTTGTAGGGAACATTTCTGTCAGCCCACTGGGCATGGATAAAAGGCTCATGATAAGTAGGTAGGCGGATGCTTAGATACACTGGCTTTGGTTTGTTTTAACTTCCACACATTGCTCCTTGTGCTTCCCTCTGCCAGCTGCTCCAGCCAGTAGGCTCTGTGCTGAAATTAGAGCTGCAAGTTGCTAGACTTGTCAACAGCGCATAAACACCCCAAAAAGGGCAGGGAAATAAGAGGAGCAATTTTTTTAGCACAAAATCAAGATACCAAGAACAAAATTAATCAAGGTAATAAAGTCATAGCAAGAAGAAAAAAATTATATTTGTCTTCATAGTAGTGATTGGAGTCTTAAGTTCTAAAAAAGAAGTGGAATTGTTCATTTAGGAGCATGAATGCAACCTAGTTTGCAGTACATGTACTCAATGAGAAGAGTTACACAGCAACTGTTAAAATAAATGCTTACAGCCTGTTTAGGAAGCAGTACACTGACCAAGGGAGGGAAAAGGCATACAGTTTGTCAAAACCAGTATTCCCTGCTTCTGTACCACATGAAACCAAAACTAACAAATGCCTACCAACAATGCTGCAACTCCCCCTCCCGCATACATACATCAAACCACACAACAGTTTCTGTTCTTAATGCACATGCATCCTTCTTCCACACTTCTACATTTATTCACTGACTTCAACAAAAAAATGGCAACTTCCATGATTAGCTGCTTTGGATACAACCCCAGACTGAGACTACCTTTGGCCAGTTTCCTGCGCTTATTTTGTTCTTAGATCTCCTGTTGCTAAAGCCAAATTATGCTTCTTTCATGACTACATTTGGCTACTATTTACACCAGGGATCTGGAGTGGTAAACATGGCATGTTTTAGAGGCCTGACTAGCAATGGCAGTCTCACTGCAATGTCAGTACATGCTACTGAGATCTCTTTTCATTATCAACTTTTGGCTTCATGCTCTTAAGTGTCAGCTATCAGGGAGCATCAGCTAAAAGGGAGGTTAGAGGGTTTTATTATTATTTATTCACATATGGGAAGATACATATTTGAATACACATGACTCTCCCTCAGCTTTGCTCTTCAACCGCATTTTCTAGAAAAGTCATAGTCCTAGAAATATGATGAAATTGCAACAATTTCACATTATGGACCCCATTCAGAGCACCACCCTATACAGAATCACAGAACGGCAGAGGTTGGAAGGGACCTCTGAAGATCATCTGGTCCAACCTCCCTGCCAAGGAAGGATCACCCAGGGCAGGTTGCACAGGAACACATCCAGTCGGGTTTTGAAGGTCTCCGGAGAAAGAGACTCCACAACCTCTGGGCAGCCTGTTCCAGTGCTGCGTCACCCTCACAGTAAAGAAGTTTTTCCTCATGTTGAGGTGGAAGTTCTGTGCTGCAGTATAAAGTTTTTTATAAAGTTTATATAGTTTTTTCATTATTTTATACAAAAGCCTATAGGCCATTCCTTCTCAAGAAACCACAAAGCCTTCTATTCATACCAACAACTTGTAAGCACTTCTAACTTCGTTGTCCACCTGACAGCAGCGGGCAGATGATCACTGTTCTTGACAGCTTGTGGCAGTACACAGACTTACTGGACACTTCAGAAGCCCAAGGCAGTCTACTTGCAACTCAATGCGGCATTTACCTAAGTTGTAAATACACACCAGGAAAAACTACTTGCATACGTAGCACACAGTTCTCCTGCCCAAAGACAAAAACAAACAAACACACACCAAAAAACCCAACCCACGCTGAACAGCCTTCTATTTTACTGTTGTGCTGTGCAGCAACTGTCCTTTGGCCAGTTAGTCTCACCTTTGCAAGACTCAATGCCCATGGGGCAGCAATATCACAGGCAGTTGTTAACTGCCTGGAAGTTGATACTGTCCACAGTTATCTTACCATGAGCTTGACCAACCTGATTTCCTTCTATGACCGGGGGTTGTGGCAACGAGGGCGTTGGTCTCTTCTCCCAAGTAACCAGCGATAGGACAAGAGGAAATGGCCTCAAGTTGCGCCAGGGGAGGTTTAGATTGGATATTAGGAAAAATTTCTTCACCGAGAGAGTGGTCAGGCATTGGAACAGGCTGCCCAGGGAGGTGGTGGAGTCGCCATCTCTGGAAGTGTTCAAAAAAACGTGTGGATGTGGCGCTTCAGGACATGGTTTAGGGGACATGGTGGCACTGGATTAATGGTTGGACTTCGTTCCAACCTTAGTGATTCTGTGATTCTGTGATTTCAGTACATGCATTTCATAAAATCTAGCCATAAGCAAACCCATGTAAAGAACAGAGAGTAGTATTTCCTCAGCAAAAACCCTGGAGGTTGATATTGCATCTTGCCTACTCCTCACTGCCAGGATCTATGATCCCCCTGAAGGCATTTTCTGCTCCACAGTAACATCTCCCACTTAATATTGTGTCTCCTTCGGTCTAGAGTTTGATACAGGCAATATAGATTATACCTCAAAATATAAAAAGGCAGACAATGCATCAAAAAAAAAAAAAGAAAAAAAAAAGAAAAAAAAAGAATGTCTACCAACCTGAAAGCAATAATACCAAAATTACTTGTGTGATGAAAGTCTGGAGGAAAATAACCCAGCCATAAGCTATGTCCCTGGGAATGTGGACAGTACAGACCAAAGATCTGAGAATCTCAGCTCCTACCTGGAATCTTAATCCAAAGGCCTCCCCTAAAATATCCACTTGTTTTTTCATTAAGCAAAGTCACAGTTCAGTCAGCAACACCAAAATGATATCCCAACTCTCTGATAGAATGGACACAAGCTCCTGCACCCCTGCTCTGAGAGCAGTAAAGATACACATTTGCAAACTAGGTGTAGCCAAGTCTAACACTTGAGGAAATAGCAGCAGGACTTCTGCACTGGGATCGAACGCAGCAGTGTAAAGTCAGCATGGGGTAAGCAGGAATCCCTATTCAGGGCTATACAAAGGAAAGAATTTGAGAAAACTCATTAGATTAGACTGCACTGGACTTCTCTGGCAGTCCCTCACATCTTCTACACACACATCTATTCTTGCATGTCATAGCTTTTAAAAATACAAGAAAAACTGGTCAGTCTTTTACATGCAAATATATTTGTTGAGGAGAGACTTGATTCCAGCAGTGATACGGCTTTTCCAATTTCCATAACTTTTACACTCCAGATTGAATTCCAGATGCCCTCATTCTTCCTTGTTTTAAATGGTTCTGAGCGAAAACATTCATGTTACTCACTTTAAACACAGAAATCCAAGGCCGGAGTCTTCTGTCAACTGCACTGATTTGTTTCCCTTGGTTCTTCTCAATTTCTGTCCGCATAAAGTACAGAGGAGGAGGGCCTGTTTGACAACCGCATGCAGGATTATTTTTTGTCAGGTTTTTTCTTTCCTTTTTGATGATTTAAACACCAGACTTAATTGGTGCACATCTACTCATTTCCAAAGAGCTCTCCTGATGCACAGCAACTGTAGAAAGAGATGCAGGCAGGGCCAACAACTCTTTAAGAAATTTCTCTTTCTTTGTGGATAGGTATTTGAGCAATGAGAAGGTGCACCTCAAACACTGACTTCAGACATCACATTTTGATTTCTACAGTTTTCTTACAGAATAAGATTTGGAAATCTGTACTAGAAATTATTTCTTCTCAAAATCAATCCATACAGGCTGCTTTTCATAAGCCACTCACCTAGATAGCCTGCAATACCTTTTTATAACCATGCTCTAATCCACACGTCAGCCCCAGAATCCCAGGACAATTTTGCCCCGGGAACCACACACTGTTACAGCTATGGCCTTGTTGCAACATCACTGTGGCTAGAATCCTTCTCTCCTTAATTGCTCAGAAAAATTAAACACATGTCTCAAAGGCTGCAGAATTTACCCTTCCCAAATTGCACTACAAACTATCATGTTTCAAGGGTCAAATATTCAACAACAGTTCTCAGACAAGTTGCAATAGCCAACCCACAATCAGGTCAAGTTAGCTGAAGTTTCACAAGCGAGAATACAAAGATTACAACATCTAAAATTATGGTCATAAGTAATTAGTAAAAGTAATTGCTTATTGACTATGACTATGACATGAAAGTCTCCAAATGAGGCTTAGACTAGTTGTGCATGAAAATGTTTGCAAATTTGGCCCTATCATGTCAAGTAACAATATTCAACCCCAAACCCCTATTGCTATAGTCAATCCCATGGACTAGGCACTAGGACAGATGCAGCAACTCAAACGCAAGCACAGTAGTTATCATCTTATTTAAGATTGTGCCTTCTCTCTACAGTGACTGCTTTCCACAGTGCCCAACAGATTTCATTTTGAGTATCTGCAATGCAGAACAGCATCTTCAACACTGATTTTCATGTGTGTCACAGGGCATTGCTTCTGTCACATTACACTTCAGCTACTTAGTAGAAACAATTCTGCTGTAGCTAAAGCCTCTTCCCAAAAGTGCAAACTTCTGGCAAAGTGTGGCAAAGTCAAACGAAGCTTGGAGACCTGATCAACAAGAATGTAGAAAGATTTTCTATACTGGTGAATTGATTTATTGTTTACTAGTTCTCTCAATGCAAGAGCACTTCAGACTGAGATGGATTTAAAGGAGATGGATTTTCATGAGACATGACACAAATACCTTGAGATTTTGTTTTTACCTCCAAAACACAAGATGACTAGCTGCCATTCTTATGGTTAAAAAAAGCAAATAAAATATCTATCTACATGCATATGCCACACACAGCCCCCAAATCTATTACACATCCATATAAGCTTTGTACCTATGACAATTTACAGCACTCATAATCTGATGTTAAGTTCCCATAATAATGAAGCACCTATCTGGGGAAAGAAAAAAAAAATATCTAAGTGCAAGGATCACCTGAGTACCAGCTGCAGTGTGTGTGTGCCTACACGCTGACAGTAAAGATTACAAGAGACAAATCAGCTTATAACATCCACATTTCTTTCCTCTCGCTCTGCAGGCAGCTGGAACATCCCTGTGCTAAAAGTCTCTTTCAGATAAGATGGTAGTTTTGTTAGAACAAGGAGATAATAATCAGTGTTCAGCAATGTATTTTCTGAAACATACACTCATGTGCATGCACACACAGAGGGCTCAAAGCTCTTCACTCAGAGCTCTCAAATCCCTCTTCAAATAGAGACAGGTTGCTAAATCCCAGCTCAGAAGTGCAGATCTGAGCTCATTTTAGGCTGGGCATGAGATGGTATTGTGACACCAGGCAACATATAGTCTGGCTTTGTGCCTCAGCCTACCTATAAATCATTTTAAAACACACTCATTTATTTACCTTTCTGGGTCACTTATTTCCTTACTCTTCTGTGAATTGTTTCTGGAATGTCAGATATAGAACCCCCTACACCAACCAAGTAGTTATTACTGTAAGCCTAGCTCTACAGGAACAGTGAAGAAAAGTGATATTTGATGCACATCTCACGTCTCTGACTCAGAAAGGCTCTGAACTGAATACACACCTTATTAATACAGGCAACAAATGAGGGAATTTTGTTCCCCGGAATGTACCTAAGAGTGTTTTTACAAAACAAAAACAAAAAACCAAACAAAAACCAACCAACCAACACCACAACAAACAAACCTCCCATAGGGCATCCTTTCAAATTAAGTCTGCATGTCTTTTTCTGCACAGTGGCTGTAGCGTACTTGTACAGCCAGGGACTCGCAGAATCACAGCCCGGTAGGGGTTGGAAGGGACCTCTGAAGATCATCTGGTCCAACCTCCCTGCCAAGGAAGGATCACCCAGGGCAGGTTGCACAGGAACGCATACAGTCGGGTTTTGAAAGTCTCCGGAGAAGGAGACTCCACAACCTCTCTGGGCAGCCTGTTCCAGTGCTGCATCACCCTCACAGTAAAGACGTTTTTCCTCACGTTGAGGTGGAACCTCCTGTGCTGCAGTTTGTGCCCATTGCCCCTCGTCCTGTCACTGGGCACTACTGAAAAGGGACTGGCTCCATCCTCCTGACAGCCACCAGACATTTATTTATAGACATTGATAAGGTCCCCTCTC
>NW_010522279.1:0-2968 GCF_000687285.1 Phaethon lepturus
ATCCCCATCTTCCAGTTCAGGGGGCTGAATAGCCTGTGGATACCTCGAATGGCTATTAAAGACTGAGGCAAAGAAAGCATTAAGTACCTCAACCTTGTCCTCGTCCTTGGAGACAATGTTCCCCCCCATATCTAGTAAGGCATGGATTAATATTACCTTCAAATTTTACAGTAAATTTTACAATTTTTTTTTTTTCCCCCAAGTGATGTGAATATCAAAAAGCCGATACTCTCCAGTGGACCCGATTCAGTGATTGTAAAGCCTAAGGCATTTACAGGTAAAGTGAACTTTATGAGATTCTTGTTTGTAATTTATAATTAAATTTATAAAAAGAACAACAGGCATGAGGTAATTATCAATTTGGTTTTTTTCATAGCATGAAATAGAAATTAACTTTTAAACTTGTATTAAGCAGATGAAGGCTTTTGGGTGTTACTGTAATATATGTTCAGTACTAATAACAAAATTGTCTAAAATTACAAACATAAATGGGATTTTTAGCAAAAAATAATAATAAAAAAAAAGAAGTTTGGCCTCTTGTCAAAAGTGTCTATTTTCCTAGCATTTACTTAGAGATGTAAAATGTCTTACAGTAACTGCTCACCAAACTCTCAAGTTAATCTAGCAAAACCAGCTGTGTGGTGTTTCTTTCTTTAAGAATTTTGTTTAATAGATTTTTGACTTAAATTTACATTTAATTGTTACTATCACTTGCGTTACCACAAGATGTCAGAACTTACAGTTGTGGACCAGAACCTAATTGTCCTGCACACTGTCTAAAAACAGAACAAAGAGGCAGCGTGTACTAAGTTCAACTTAGAGGTTTTATCTCATTCATATCCATGTGCACGCTTTTTATGCCTCTAAAAAGCCTGCATAAAATGTGATACACAGAGAATTATTTCTTAATTGAAAGCTTTTCAGATTTTTTTATGAGGTTGTAGGAGGCTGTAAAGGTAGAGTTCTTGACCTGACCAACAAAGTCGTAATAGAAAACAGCCCACAGCATTTCTTGCATTTAGTTTTGCTGTTCACTAAAAAAAAGAGTGCTGCTATTAGGCCAGCAGTGCTCTTCCCCCTTTCTTTCTCCAGTTCCTTTTAGATGGCATGTTTTTTGTTGCTTTTTTATCTTGTGCGCTTCCTAGCAGAAACTGCTGCAAATTTGAAATTTGATTATACCGCCTTTCTTTCAAGAGGTACAGATGATCAAAGCCTGCCTGCATTTCCTGCAGATTAATGCTGGGTTAAAAAGGGTTGATAGGAGTAGCACAGTATTCCTCAGGGAAATGCCTTCTGAGAAGAACAGTCTCTGGATAAATAAACTTAATACATTTGTATAATGATTGCGGATGTGTGGATTTGTTAGGATTGGTGGTACACCTAAATTCATTTTTCTGCTGTTGTTGTTTTTGCACATAACTTTCTGTTTGGGGATAAATGTAGATGAAGTTGATTTTTAAAACATAATTTTTCTGAAAAACAAGCTTTTACTTCTAGTCTTGGTTCATAACTATTCAGACTGGAGGTTATACTCCCTTCTGTAAAATCCAAAAGTAATGGCTTTCTGAATTCTGGAGTAAAATTGGTATGATACCATACACAGATTTGAAATGCTGGTGTTAGGTTTAGTGTGAGGCACCAAAAAGTTGTTCTAGTACACACATATATATATATGTGTAGTCTAAGAATCAATTTAAAAGGTAAAAAATGGAAATGTTTTTACATCAAAACTAAAGAAATGGAGAAACTGCAGTTTTGAATTCACATGATGAATTGGTCTTTAATTACATGACCTTGTGTGAAGGGTTTTTTCCTTTTCTTTGTAGGATTCCTGTTTCATACATATTGGATGAGGCAACATTACTACTTGGCTTTTTTTCTCTTCCTTCATTGTCCCTGTTGCCTGCTTTAAAGACTCATCCAAAGATAAAATTTTCTAATGGCTTTTTCTGTGGTACTTGTGATTATAGTCTTTGTGTTACACAAACATAATAGCAAGTATCCCTGTGAGGTCTAGGGAGGTTAACATCTACTAATGCACGACACAGAGAATATTGTACAGAAGCAGTGTGACCAAAAATGCCACTTAGCAACGGGTGTTTAAAAATGCTTGTGGTCTGATTTTTTTCTTTTTTTTTGGGTGTTTAAAGTTTGGCTATACCTGTGTTATAATAAGACATCTACCAGAGGATGCTTCTGGGCCCTGGAATTCCACTGCCTGTGCTTTTACATAGTTAGAACGATCCCTGGCATGATTTTGGCTATGGCAATGTGTGCTTCCCCAAACAGCTGCAAGTTAGGACAGGCCAGGGGAACGGTTTTTAACAGGTAGTCTCCACACCAGGGTGGGTAAAGTGTTTAAACAGCTGGATGTGGCGGCTCCATGCCACTGGTGTTGGTGCCAGGGAGCAGCTCCGTGCTTGTTCAGTTTAGGTGTTCGAATACATGGGCGGGGGGAAGAGGATCCTGTAACGACCTCACGGAAGGTTGGTGTACTAGTATCAACACTGGGTGCTAAGAGAAATATGGCAATGCTTGACTGATGTAAGCATTAAGATTGCAGCTTCTCTTCCTGTAACCACCGGCCCTTGCTCGCAGCGTGCCGTCCGACTTGCGCAGGTTCAGTGGGCGCCCCACAGGACAGATCTCCCCTGGTGTCCTCTAGTTACCCCTCGGGGAGCCGCCCGTCCCAGGCAGTAAGAGGGGAAGGGGCTAGAGAGCAGAGAGAAAGTATGAAATCCATGGAATTGGAGACTCTTGTAATTCATCCATCAAAAGGGCACGTACAAAATTCTTGGCCATAGCTGTAAATCCTGGCATTTCCTAGTTTTGGAGTCCTGATGATTCTCTTTCTAGCGCCTGCGGTTGGAGCAGGAGTGTCGGGGGTGGATGTGTGTGGTGTTCCGCCGGCGGATTTCGATTTCTTTTCCTTGCTCCTCCCGAGGGGGGCGGGGTGCCGCCGGCTGGG
>NW_010522280.1:0-1877 GCF_000687285.1 Phaethon lepturus
GTCGGGCAAAGCACTCGTCTTCTTGCTGCTCGCTAAACCACTCAAAGCCACCGACTTGCGCTTTCCAGCCTCAGCAACCCTCCTGTTGGGTTTAAGTAATAACCGGACCCAGTTTGTGCTCAGGAATGTGCTCAGACCAGTATCAGCACCTGTTATTTACTGCCCATGCTGCCAGTGCTTGTGTGTCAGGCACCTACTGGCTTTTTTTGAGTGAGTCCGGTGGAATCTGATGAGTTTTTACCTTGGCATCTTTATTTTCTGCTAAATGAGCCCTCAATGATGCCTGTCTTTCACTCGTGGGTTGCTGGAGCCGATCCGTGTGCGGAGCAGGGCCAGCAGCTCGGGCTTCGTGGTGCTGAGCTGGAGCATTTGAGGCTCTCTTTGGCTGGAATTTTTTCTTCAATATATATGAAATTTAAAAGTAGTTTTAGCCACAATAGGATATTTTGAAGAATACACGCTGGGCAGTTTGAAGGTAAAGTCTTCACCAGCAATCTAGTTCTGAGGAAAGCCATCTGGATTGCTTTAGATCCTGGGATGTCAGCACCAAAACAAGTAACTAAAAATAACAAATAACGCAAAATCCTGTTAAAAACCATGAGAGGACAGTACCCAAGACATGGGCACCTTCCAGGCAGATCTTGACACTTTTCGCTTCCAATAGTTATTCCTATATAATATCTCCATCCTCAAAACTGGTGGATGTGAAGCAATTCCTGAATTTAGATGACAAGAGCGGGCATGGGAAGCCCGCAGTGATCAACGGTCAACATGCCCTCTCTTCCTAAATGAAGAGCTGATTTGGAAGAATCATTTACTTTGGGCAGCGCTGAGACAGCGGGAGAAACCCTCTAAGCCAAATGCGTGACCAAAGATGCGTCATTCAGGAACCAGATGCTGCACTGACCATTTCTCTGTAGCTCTGAAGTAGGATTTTTAGCTGAAGGTAAAGCCAGGCTGGGTGCTCAGCACCCTGGGCGCTCGGCAGCATGGGGCATCATGACATCCATTAATCGCGACGAGTCTCCGTGGCAGGAGGGAGTCGCGGTGCGGGGACGGCGAGAAAGGCGGCTCGGCCAGTCGGTCCGCACGGCGAAGGGAGGCAGGCTCAGAGCGAAGAACGAGCTATGCTCTTTATTTCAACGGCGATTTCAAGTATAACAGCGTCCCTTTTCCTTTTCACTGTACACCATCTGTCTTCATGTAATTGCCACAAAGAAAGGATTAGTACCTTTTTTTAACGTTTTGATCATTTTAGCGTCTACTATCTAGGAGCTGGCAAGTGATCTGCGTCCTCTGAGTCAGCCTGACGGCATCGGTACGAGTTCCTGCTCCCCCATCTTACAGAAGAGCAGAAAAACTATCAAGCCAGGACAGCACTAGCAAAGTCTGCAGGAGGTTTCAGACGAGGGTGTCTCCGAGCTCTTCCACCTTGGGCTGTGGAGGCCATGCATGTGGAGAACGGCAGCTCCCGCTGCTCGTTGCTTTCGGGAGAGACTTGCATTGCATCTGTGTATTTTGCATTTACAGAATCACAGATTCATTAAGGCTGGAAAAGACCTTCAAGATCATCAAGTCCAACCATCAACCCAACACCCACATGCCCACTGAACCATGTCCTGAAGTGCCACATCCACACGTTCTTTGAACACCCCCAGTGATGGTGACTCCACCACCGCCCTGGGCAGCCTGTGCCAATGCCTGACCACTCTCTCAGCAAAGAAATTTCTCCTGATATCCAGCCTAAACCTCCCCTGGCACAACTTGAGGCTGTTTCCACTCTTCTTGTCGCTGGTTACTTGGGAGAAGAGACCAACACCCACCTCACCACAAACCCCTTTCAGGTAGCTGTAGAGAGCGATGAGGGCTCCCCTCAG
>NW_010522280.1:2277-2890 GCF_000687285.1 Phaethon lepturus
AAGCCACGACAAAGGACTCGCGCAACGCTGGCACACTCGTCGGCCCAAGTTAGGTGTTTGCCCTCCGCAGATGCAGAGGTAGCCGCAAAGCCTTTGACTGTTATAAGATAGTTACAGAAATCATGGATTTGCAGCCCGGTTGCAAACAGAAGAGCATTTTACTGGGGCAGAGAACGGAGAGCAGTTCATCATGCAGATGAAGAGCTGTGCGCAATAGTCTGACAAACAGAAAACTTTAGGATTTATCTACAAACTGAATGAGCATTTGTTATCTAGAATGATAAACATCTGTTTACAGCGTAAGTAATTTCTCCCTCCTACTCCAGCGCAAACTCGGTGCCTGCAGGGCAGAATAGATGGCCCCGACCCGCTCCCTTTATTACTCTCCCCGAGTTTCTGTCTGGAAAGTGCTGGGAGGAACTTATTGCGCAGAAGACATTTGGAAACAAAGCCCAGTGAGAGTGATCTCATTAGATAAAAGAGTATTTATCCACCATTTTTCTGACATGCAATATAGGTCTGCCTATATTATTTGAGACAGTAATTTTACAGATGTGACCATCACCCATAAATTTACCCGGATGCGAAAACTCTATTTAGTGTCTTTGATTCC
>NW_010522281.1:0-8571 GCF_000687285.1 Phaethon lepturus
TCGCGAACCTGCGGTCTCCCCGCGCCTGGCACAGGCATCACCCCCAGCACCCCCAGTTTTCCTCGTCTCCTCTGTTTCATCCTTAAACTCCACGTTTCCCTCTTGGGAACAGGAGCGTCTTGCTGCGATGCGCCCAGAGGCACCTTGGGCGCGCAGCTGCCTTCGCGAAGCGCTCTCCCGTCCCGTCCCTTTCCTCCGCGTCTCCCGGAACGTGGGGGTAAGCCGGGGACGCCTGTCCTCCCGCGCGCCGTGAGCCCGCAGGAGCGCGCTGTCCTTCCCTGCCCCGGTCCCACCGAAAATCAATTCTTTGCTCTCTTGTCCAAGAGGATATTTGCAAATAATTTCCTAAAAAGGCAGTCGAAAAATGGCCCTGTTGTTACCCATATTTGTACACAGGCTCGGGAGCGACCGGATTCCTCAGGCTTGTCTACACGGGGACAACTGAAATGGATGTGAAATAACTTTAAAGTGGATTAGCTAAACTGCATTACATCCTCATGTAGACACTGTCATTTAGAAATGAAACGGCCTTAATTTGGTTTGGTTGCATTTTGCTTTAGCAATTTAATAAAGACACTTTAAAGTCTAAGCGAGGAATTTACACAGGGTTTTAATGCAGTTTAATTAATCCACTTTAAATTCACAATTTTAATTAATTAGGATGAACCTTCCTTAAGTGTTCCCCTGCTGAGATAGTGGTGCAGCATTTCCAGCCACCCGGCACGATGACCTGACGATTCGTGGCGCGGAAGAGCCGTTGCGGTGATGCACGGCCGATCCAGCTCCCAGCGCTGGGTACATAAAGAAAGTCGTTTCAAAGTCCTCCTGGTCTGGCCATGGCTGGGAAGTCCTTCCCTGCAGTAAATTACCTCTGGAGAACCCAAGTGCCTGCTATAATGAGCCACCATCCTCCCAAGTGCTTTAGGTTCTTGCGTTGCCCGCGAAACCCTAAGCAGAAGCATCTGTCCCGTGTGAAAGGGGTTTGGAAGCACGTGGCCCGAAACAGAGAACGGCACAAGAGCCTCCTTCAGCTCTGCGAGCGCTGCGCCGCGCCGTGCTGACCACTGAAAGGGTTTCAGTTTCTCACCCGGCGTACGCGGTGGTTTTGCAATGTTGGCAAACCCACAAAAAAACTGTCTGTGTAGGAGTCCTGCGAACCCGCCGGCACCTGGGGTGCGGCTGGCCGGGGCCGCGGAGCTCCCGTTGTCCCTATCGATCTCTCACCAGTAGCAGTTCCCTCTGTGCTCACTGTGCAGGTGACTTCTCCTCGAGATGCTAGCCTCGCCGTAGGTTCGCATCATCAGCCTTCAGCTGCCCAAGCCCACTGGCAAGGGTGGGTTTTGTGCAGTGCTTTTGGTGGGGGGCTGCACAAAAGTTTCTTTCCATGAACCGGAACATCTTGCTCGGCTCTCCAAGACCCCTTCTGTCTCCTCCCAAACCCCTGCAGCTCCTTCGGGGTTTGCTTTCCATGGGACCCCTTGGTGTTCTGGCCTCGGCACGCACCCCGCGTCCTCCTGCCCAAGCCCCACAGCCGTCTCTCGTCCTTGGGAAATCCTCCAGCAGCATGAGATCTACCCACGGCTGTGGTTTTTTGGGCTATGATCTTCTACGTCCCTCTGTTACTGAGTAGAAGAGCATTTCACTGAGGATTCAGCCCCCTCTTACAGCAGGTTGTAGGGAATACATGGTGCGTGAGTGCTCGGAGCATCTTACGGCTTATTCAGAGCTTAAAAAATGCCAAAATGGTGAAATGTGATCCCCACGTGCTGCTACCTGGTAGCTAATCAGTAAATTGTAGTTAAACACAGCCTGTGCAGGGCTGTGTTCAGTTCCTACAGTGTTGCTTGGAGGGGAGGGTTGTAGGTAAAAGTAAGGGGCAATCAGCTGCAATTTGCTGTTATGAGGATAACAAGTCGACGTGAGAGATTAGTGGCGTACCCCTTTGCTCCTGTAACGGCACGTTGCAGTCATTCCCAAAGACCAGCGGAGAGTAAGGCGCAGTTTTACCGTAGGTTTATCCATGTGGGAGGTGGTGAAGAGCGTTCCTTGGCTTTTGTGCTCGGGCGTCTCTAGGCTAAACAAAGGAGGGGAAGTTTTCTGTTGCTAAATGCCTGGTAATCATGTGTTTATCCTAAATTTAGGGCTAGTCCATTTTCTCCGTCATGCGAGGGGACAAGGGAGTTAAAACCAAATCGATGGCAAGCATCTGGACAGAGATGGTCTTTCGAACCACCGTAAAAAGATTGCCTTTGATAGGGATTTTGTTACTTAACTGTGGAAGTCATTATAAGGGAAGATCTCATACCACTGTAAAGTTAGCCACTAGATTAGCTATTCATATATTTTATTGGTAAAAAATATGACGGGGGATTATTGTGTGAGAACTTTGTGGAAAATAAAAGAGATAAAAGCAGTTTAACTGTCAGTACATTAAGGCTGTGGTTAGCTCTGCATCGTGTTACTGGATGGAAGGAGACCGGGTCTCCGAGGGCTATTGTTTCTCCGTTTAGATAGGCATGGACCACACTAGGGGTTGCCAAGAGTATGAGCCCAGGTAATTGAAAGGCGAGAAGTTAAAAATGAAAAAGGGGTTGGTTTGGCCAAAGCGATGGAGAAATTGAGGTGTGTCAGCATTGATGCAGGAGCTGAGCGCAGCTTGCCCCCATGTCCTTGCAGAGGACAAGTCCTCGTGCAGCTGCACATGAATGCAGGTGGTGATGGCCATCACAACACTTGTGTAACCTTCCTTGCTCATGCCTCCTGGGTTTTTTTCACCTCCTTTTTCTTTCATTTGTCCACGTGTTTGACTGCAGACATTCAGAAGTCCTGGACAAATGGCTGTGGTAAACATACAAATTGGTTGCACAGCGAGCATGCAGGGAGCACGCACGGGGCTCGCTGCAGCAGCCCACGCTGTGCATCCATCTGCGCAGCACATGTGCGCCGGGGCTGAGGCACCGAGTTGGCTTCTGGGGTGAGAGATGGAGCCCGGCTGCCCAGCCGCTCCTCTGGAGCAGGTTGACACGTGACAAGTGGTTGTCAAGTGAAGATCCTTTTCTGGAGGGACCCTGGATGAGCGGTGGGGAAGGTTTGAGTCTCCTCTGCTTGGCTGTTGGGAGCCTTGGGGAAGGTGGACCACCGTGACGGGGAGGTAAGTGGGCTGTGGAAGAAGTCTCCAGGCGGGAGGCCCTTCTTTTTGTCTAGCTTGGATGGAGTGCAGGAGAATGGGTAATGCGATTTAGGAGAGTACTTGGTTTGGGGAGTTTGAGACATGTGCTTGGGTCCATGCTCTTCAGCACAGCACTGAAGCCAGTGCTTCGTAGAAAATACGGAGGTGCTGTATTGTATAGATGCCTTCATCGCTGGCTACACCCTACGGGAAATCTATGTTGTCATTGTCAGCTGTGGTGCAGGATTGTATTCTTAATTTATGGCTTCCTTTACATGAAATCAAACTGTTCAGCACCTAAGGCTAATGTTGTCCCTTGTTTAGAGTCCGTCCTTGCCATGTTGCCATCCATCCATGCTCCTCCTAAGTGGAACTACAAAGTCCTGTTGTGTTTCATGGGTTGCGCTGCTTACAGTTTGCAGGTTTGGACACTTTAATGTCTTGATCGGTCCTGCTTTGCATGCCGAAGTGTTTTCATTAGCACAGCATTCATGCATGTGAGATTGTCGCTGATATAATTAACCGGTATGTCAAAGGATATTTGTTTATTGTACATGCAATGGCTTTTCTAGAGTAAAAAACCCTTTCTGCCAGCGCCGTGTGAATGAGAACACGCTAAAACTGGAGGAAAAGCCCTGAGCTGGAGGTGGAAGTTATGAACAATGATTGTCCTTAAGCAAAAATAACAACACAGATTTGAATGGGTTTGAGTAGATGACAATCAGTTTGTGAAGAAAGGGAGACAGGGATGAGGAAAAAAAGAGTTTGTCAGATAATTCCCACCCCAATTATTATTGTATGAGAATATAATGTTATTCAGAAACACAAGTGTCTTCTGTATCAGGAGCCATGACTGTGAACTCTTTGGGCCTTGCTGTATATCATGTTGCTTTTCCATCTTTTTGGACATCTGTGCAGCTTTTAAGAGATCTTTTCAGGAAATCTTTCTTTTTACTTATTTATACATAAATATTGCTGGGGTGGTCCTCACAGTAGGACTCGGCAGTTCCTGCACTGTGAAATGTGAACTGTAGGGTCCACGTGTTAAGTATTAAAATGTGTAGTTTGTAATGAAAAGATGGGGGGGTCACATTCTTGAAGGTCTGAAGAAGTTTTGAGGGTTGACAGTGGTTTATATCCCAACAAATCTGCAGGATGCTGCTGCTGAAAAGCCCAAATATATGCCGAAGACAGCTCAGTAAATGTCAAAACCTCTCATCCCCTTGTGTTGGAGCTATCCCAAAATCCCCAATTAGGCTCCTTTCTCTACACCTTCTTTGAAACCTGTTGCTTCTGCTCCCATGGCTTCAGCTCCTGTAATGCCCAGTCCACTGCTCCTGTCCTGCTCTGCCTCCCTCCATTGAGTCTCACGGCTCAGGCCCTTTCCATAGCTACGTCTCCAGAAGCAGTTAAACCATCAGCATTATTTAACACTATCAAAAATTACTTTCTTGCTTCCTCCTCTTCCCATCGCCGCTTCATCTCCTTCCTCCAGTCGCTGGAACCACTGCCAACTGATGGCCAAAAGCTGGGCTCCATCTTCAATTTCTTGTTCCGCAAACGTGCAAACAATTTGTACCTCCCCGTCTCTCTCTTGCCTTGCCCATCCCTCAACATATGATTGCTCTTTTTCACTAGTCACGGCTGCTGCAAAGCTGTAAATTCTGTGGCCTGGATTTTCTCAATCTCTTCCATCTACGCCGTCTCGTGTTGATGCTCGATTTTATCCGTGGCCTTTGACGCTGCCTATGCCATCCCTTGAAGTATCTCTGACTCCCAGCCATGCTCTTCCTTAATACTTGCACGTCTATTCGCTGTTCTCCTTTCCTCTGCCCCCCTCTCCCTTCTCTCTCTTCCAGCCTTCCTTGCCCCTTGATTCGGAAGCACCTCTGTGTCTTCCTCACCCATCACCTTCCCTGACCTCATCTGGTCCTTTCTGTCCTGGCTGCAGCCTTATGACCCTCATCTCCCGTGTGTCTTTGGGCTACAGGGGTTGTTCGTGGCACTACAGCTCGTAAAGAAAAATCACATACGTTGCATTCCTCCCCTTGTTAACTTTTCACCTGCTCCCTCTTAGCACTTTGTTGTTGTCTTTGGCTTATCTTGCACGGTAATCTCTTCAGGGCACAGTGGTCCGTGTGTTCCTATAATTCATACCGTGCTTGGTGCAATGCAGCCTTTACGCTGTTTGGTACATGGGAACATTTCTAATGCAAACAACTAATAGCTAGGAAGGGAGTTAAAAAATTAGAAAGGACTCCAAACCCATGTCACATATTCTTTTGCAAGGAATGGGGAAAAAAATTGTTTATTCTGGCCCCAAATTTTAATCACCCAAGGGCTGTTAAGATAAAAATAGTCAGTTCTGCCTTCTGTTTATGGTATACTTGGTTGAGTGCAAGCCAATTTTGAAGCTGAACATACTGTCTGCTATTTTTGCTTGATTTTAGATTCCACATTTTAAATAGTTTCTTTAACAAGAAGCATATTTTCACTGATACAAACTTAGCTTGAGGAGAAGCATCCTGAAGTTCCAGCCATATTGAAGATCAGTGAAATGTAGTAAACTCTGGTTTTAAGGGTTTTGTTTTCTCCAAGAGCTGAAATGAAGAGTGTGTTCTGGCAACAAGTGCTGGCACGTTGTTCATTAAAAGCTCTCTTCCGAGCCTTGGTTCCCACACACATGTGCCCTCATTCTTCAGCAGAGCTTCCAGGCAAGGGCATTGGCAGTGCTCTAGTCTGATCTTCAGCCATACAATTTGTCTTAATTGTCTACTAGCATCTAGGCAAGACTTAGCTCACGGGTGGCCACAGCAAGGGGCCACATGCAAACCGATGAGCTTCTTAATGTGGCCTGCCCGGCAATCGGATGATTTAATTATCTGTGCCCGTCGTAGGCTGCCTGGCTGCTCCCCATCCCGCCTGCCCTCAGGCACGGCGGGCTTAACCACATGCAGCCATGGGGGCAGCTGCATTTGATCTTCCTCGCCAACGCGAGGGTCCGGCCCTGACAACAGCCTCTCTGTTCGATGCTTTCTTTCTCCTTCTTTCTTTTTCCGCTTCGTTTGGCACCGTGCCCCCAGCATCATTTGTGTGTAGGGGAGGATGGGAGAGCTGGATGGCAAAAACTTAGAACATGGAGTTGGGTGTTGACAATCCCAATGATTAATTGATCCTCTGAGGATCCAAGATGATTTGCTGAAGCATCAATAATAGAAATCCTGTCATTATACACTGTTTACTTGGTCTTTCTGCGGGAAGACATCCTGTCTCACTATGCATCTGCATCGTGCGTCTCGCACAGGGCCAGCCTGCCATTCCCGGGGCACGAAGGACCGGGCTGTCGCCCCCGAACAGTCTTCCGTCACACAATGTTCTCACGTGCTGTGGACAAAGCGAGCACGTCCAGCACATTGATTATTTTCAAAAGTCGGCTCAGCAAAGCCCTTCACTCTTGGTGCTTCTGGAAAATAACAATAAAGTCCTCTTTAACTAGCACAGAGCACTCTGGCTGGGCTGGGTCTGGGTGGGACGTGGAAGGAAGAGGGGCCACGGTCCGGTGCCAGGGATGTTTCACTGCCGAAAAGCTGTTTGGACACTTGTGGCACATTTGCCTGTAGTGTCTCCTGCTCCTGCCGCGTGTCAAGTGAGGGCAGGAGACGGTGTGAGAGCAGCAGTAGGATCAGGATGACCTGGTGCCCGGGGCAGGGATGTCTCCGAGGATGACCTCTTGCCATCCTGATCTCCTTATCTGCCCAGGTTGAAACGCAGCCACTCGGCTGTCTCACTCCTACCTGTGAAGTTGGCTCTACTACTGCATGTTAGCAAGGAGAGGAAAGTAGGTGACACCAGGTGGGAGAGTGCCGAGCTGCGCGGCTTTCCCCCGTGTCGCTCTGGGTACGCTCTTCTGCCTGTGCAAGCTGAAGAGAGGAGAACTCTTTCTGATGATCGTTGTCGGTGTGTCGAAGTGCCTGTCTTGCTTTTGTGCAGGGAGGGGTCTGCTCGAGTGCACATAGCGTATTTCTACTCTCCTTCTTCAAACGTGCTAACGACAGTGGCAGACAGTGCTGCATATCGATAGTGCTCTTCATGTAAGCATCTCAAAAGCTTTGGGGAACCTTGAATAATCCTTCTCACTTCTAGTCTCTACCACGATTGGGGTCTTGCCCCCCCTCCTGACGCTCTGACGCTCCAACCGTGTGACACCAGTATCATGGATGCTTTAGAAATGTTCGGAGAAGGAGAGGAGGCCAGGCTGTGTCTGACAGCACCACGCACAGCCCTCGTGGGGCTGAGGGCACTTCCACATCTCTGTGCCAAGGCAGAACTTTACCTGGGGACTTTGGGGTATTTTTCATCTGTACTGAGTGTAGGGGAGCCAAATATTTTCAGGTGGTGCAAGTCTCTAATGCTGGGCCAAGGAAGACTGTCCTTCAGGTAGTTAGTACATCTCAAGACGTCGAATATAAAGTCTTAAACATTATTAATGCTTTAGCAGACACCCTGGGAAGCATTCATACTCCTCTCTGCGATTTGCTTTCATGCACGACGATGCCTGGGGTGAAAAGTATTTCATGGCGTTAGGAAAAGGGCATCAAAAGGGCTCGGTCCCGCCAGGCACCGAGCATATTTTATTCTTTCGCCGGGGTGGCTCAAGTTGAGCTCCTGGATCCTGCTCGCTGGGCTGTTCTGGTGCGTTTCACTTTCTGAAAATACTGACAGTTGGTGTTGAGTCGTCACCAGCTTGGGAGGTGCTCTACCAACGTGTCCCTGCGCCTCTGGAAGTCCTCTTTGCAAAGGTCCTCTGCGTGCCAGCCAAGCCCACGCCCGGGGAGAAGGTGGCTTCATGCGCCCAGGGCATTTTGGCCGCCATGCTGCGGCGTGCACCGCTTTCCGCTCAGGTCCCAGCTGCGGTCCCTGCAGCCGCCTCCGTCACAGCTCCAAAATTATTCCGCGGCATGGCGTGCGAGGCACGAGCAAACCTGCGACGGCGAGATAGGGTGGCAGGATGGGACAGCTGATTTTAATTATTTTATATATAAATAACTTTCAGATAGTTTGCAAGTTTGGCAATAGCTGCCAGCGCAGCAATGTGACCTTGTTACTCTTACCCCATTCCTCTGAGTGTTTGTCTCACTTACTTGTTTTTCCGTATCTTAAATTAGATTGCAAGTGGTTGGGGAGGGGGCCGGGGCCGCCTCTGCCCCTGCGTGGCCCAGGGGGGTCCTGCCGCGGCAATAACAAATAGCGATAAACCACCGGTTTGGGATCTGTCGAGTCCGTGAGGGTATGAAAGCCCCGAGCGTTGCGTTCTTCCCCGGGGCGGTGCGGTCGCTCCCAGTCCTCCGGCTCTCCGTGGTTTGCCTCGTCGCCCCACATGAGGCTCCCTCCCCGGGAGGGCG
>NW_010522281.1:8602-10907 GCF_000687285.1 Phaethon lepturus
GTCTGCCGGCATCCCCCAGCCCGCCGTCGAGGGGGGACGGAGGCGGGGGACGGGTGTCCTGGACTTCAGCACTTTGGGGAGTTTATTAGTGTTGACAGTGTGTGAACTTGACATCCTTTGTAATAATGCGGTTTTAAAATCTGCATTATTCATGCACACTTTTTGAATACAGGCCCACTGTGTAAGTTCGGGAGGAAAATTAATTAAATAAACGTCAGTATCCTTGAAGAGCACGTGAGATCTCACATTGCAGGGTAACAGCTCCGGCTGCTTTGACCACCAAGGGGAGTAAAGGGTGGGAAGAGGAAGGTCTGCACTTAGGTGTATATCCTCTTACTCACCCTTAACTGAATTGCTGATGAAAACTAAACAGATTAGTTAGAGAAAAATGAATCCGGCCACACGGATCAGTAATATTTCATATTTTTGTTAATAATTGTACTTTTGTTCTCCTGCTTTTTATTTATGGCACAAATAAATATGTACTGGATGGGTCTGAATGAATTCATCACGGGAAACACCCTTTTGCTTTTAGGTTAACGTTTAAAATTAAACCGTAGAGCAGATGGCTAAAGGATGCACTGGCTGGATAAGCCAGACAACTGCACTGGCGGATTGAAATGTAATTACACCCATGAATATTATTTGCAAGCGTAACTGATAGTTATAAAAGTTGTGTTTCTTCTGAGGCACGCGGCGAGGCCAAGGTATGATGGGACAAGTAATGCCACGAGGGGTGAATACAAAAAGGGAATCAGTGTTTTAAGTGAAACTCGTAGATATTTCTTGGGAGGAGGACTTGTCATTAGTCCTGTAGCTGGAGGCTGCACCTTCCCAGGCTGGGAGTGACAGCAGGACTGGCTGGGGACACTTCTCCGAGCAGAATGCTCCTATGGGGTCACCCGAGCTGGGAAAAAAAAAGAGTCGGTATTGCAAGAGGAAATGCTTTGTAGTTAAAAAGCATGCAAAGGAAAAAAAACCTGCATGTTAGGTCAAATTAGCACTTTATGATGGTTACTCTAGTTGTTTTCAGAAGTTCTTGCTGAAGGAAGGTCTCCATCCCCGTGATGGAGATCACGGAGCTTATGGTCCAAGCCCTTGACTTTCCTCGTGCTTGGTGTTTACATTATCCTCCAAACTATTGAGGAGCCCTCTTTAATTTAATACATCTGTGCGGGGCCTTCAAAGTAAAGTGTGCTTGTGTTGAACGGTAGAAGCCTTTCTTCCAAAGTAAAGCAGGGGAGGGCAGGACCCGAAGAACTCGCGTCTGCGCCGGCACGAGGATCAGGAGCCGCTCTTCAGGTGGGTGCACCGGGGACTGGGAAGGTCCCATGTAAAATGAAAGATTCACGTGTAAAATAAAATGGAACGAAGCGAACTGAGAGAACTGCGGTGATTTTGCACAGGTCTGCATGGCGCGTGCGCGCTCACAAAGTCAAGTGTACGTGCAGTCCTCGCAGCACTCCAGTGATTCTGAATTGCCTAACGCGTTGGGAGCACTCCAAGCGCGGTCGCTTTGAAACTCAAGAGCCTTCGCGGTATCTGAAGCACAGCTTCATTTTAAAGCCGAGGCAAACGGCATCCTCGTCTCCTGGTTTCGGACGCGAGGATGCGTTGTTACACACGCCCGTGCGCGCGGTTAATGCGCGGGGCGGGGGGAGAGGGAGGAATCGGCGCGGGCAGGAGAGCCCGGCAGCCCTGCCCGCGCTTTCCCGCTACCGCTGAGAAGCGACAAAATAAGGTTGCGGCCCGTGAACGTCCCATCACTGAGAAAGGGGAGTTTAGAAATAGCCCCAAAGATAAAGGAGGGCATTTATCCCCACCATTGTTTGGCAGAAAAAAGCCATTTACATAGTCTGCTGATGGTCAATCGGGAACGCGCTGCGAGGGGCCTGCTGGTTGTCTCGGACAGAGCTGACGCTTTTACTGGTCGAGTTTTGTTTCAACTTAATGAAGTAAGTACTTTGCCTGCGTCCAGGCGCTGACAGGGAAGGTTTGTAAACTCCTTGCCTTTGTTGGGGTGACTGAAGTATTTTTTTCTTCCTTTTAAACAGCCATTTTTGTTTCTTCTCGAATTCGTTACCATAGGCAAAGGGTACGTTTACTGTATTAAAAAAAAAAGGAGGGGGGGAAAAAGAAAAAGGCTGTAAACCTGGTTTGCATCTTGAGTCCTGAAGGGACCATTTTTTATGCAGGGAAGAGGAGAGACTTAGAAAAGGCAGGGACGGAGGGCGAGGGGGTGGGGAGCCGGAGATTTACGGCCTTTGAAGGCGAGCTTTTCTGCCGAGCATCCTGCCCGGGCGCC
>NW_010522282.1:0-12297 GCF_000687285.1 Phaethon lepturus
AGCTCAGGGATCTGCCACTGGCCGAGCCGTCGGGGCTCCGGGCCGCGGGCGCGCAGACCAGGTGTCACGGAACAGGCTGCTGGCATGAAAAGAGCTCCTGCTCTTCCTTTGGCATCCAGGAATGGCCTATGGTGCCGGGAAGGGATGGATCAGAGATCTGTGGAGCGCTGCTTTTTCTTGCTGCTTGCAGGGGACTGCATTAATAGGGCTGCTGAGTGTTGATAAGGGCTGCTGTAGTGAGAGAAGCCAACCGATGCGATAAGGCATGTATTTTTGTGTCACGTTTCAAGGCATTTGGTAGCATTGGGTGGGGGTGGGGTGAACAAGAGCAAAAGTTGGCTTAAAAAGGTGTCCTTTATGTTAAAGGAACCGTCCTGAACGCACTTTCCGTTACTTTAAATGAGAAGGTGGGTTAAATTAGTTCTGATAAAGCGCTAACTGCATAAATTATCTTCACAGGCAGGAAAAGTGCAAATTTCTATCACAATTCTGCCCATGCAGGCTTTTGGGTTTGGGGTGGGTTTTCTATACACACACACACACACACACATATACAGCCCCCATAGGACTTTACTCGAGGTCTTTCCCAAGTAACAGCATCAGTTGTAAGACACTGCGTGAGGATTCTGCATTACTGCTAGCCCAGGGCCAGGGATGCCAAACTTGCTTTCATTGCGGATGATTTGATTAACCTGAGTCCGTGAAAGGCTATTGAACCGACTCGGACACCTCTTCTGTGTTTCAAAGACCCCAGGTGTTTTTTTCGTCCAGCCCGTGCCCTTTCCCTCAGAGCACAGAAAGCCTGCAATTACGGGCAGCTTTCGAGGTGGGCAGCTCTCGCCAACAGCCAGGACTTGTTGGGGCGCAGAGTGGAGGAGCTGAATTGCGCTTGGACCAGAATGGAAGTCATTTCAAATGGTGCCACTCAACCCCCTGGGGCTGGGACCTCCCCTCATTTCTGGATGTGCACACTCAGAGGCCAAGATTTGGCCTTGGAGCAGGTGTATGTAGCCCATCATTCAGGTTGTAATCAGTTGCTCCTCTGCCGTAGGGAGCAAATACCCAGTGAGCCTGTGTGCAGTCCCGTGTCTTCTGCTGGCACCCCTGACCCCTCTGGTCACGCCTCCCCGTGCAAACCAGGAAAGGGTAATGTTTGCATGAAAACTCACAGGAACTGGGTGATCACAGAGATCCTCATGTCCTGCCACGCTTGACCAAAGCCAGCCAAAAGTTTCAAAAGCTTCTGTATGGGGAGCGCCCGATGTTACATGACTAGTTTCTGTAGAAAACCAAGCTTGAACAAATCCTGAGCTGACCTGAATCCCTTTGCAGAAGATGAAATTGCTTCACTCGTCCCCTGTTCCCTGAAGCTCTTCAGAGGGGGTCTGGTTCTTTCCATGACCTTTTTCAAGCCCCACCAGAAGCCTTACCTGAAGCACTTGAATATCCTTGCAAGCTGGTGTTTTTCATCAAGAGGCTATGGTAGCATTAGCATGTGGCAACATCTAGGTGAAGAGCATACAAGGGCATCGCTGGAGGAAAGTCATCGTGTAAGAGCTCTGGTCTTCTTGGTGCACCTTGGGGCCTTCCATTAGAGGACAGTGACTTGTTCCTAAAATTTTACTGTGATGACGCGGCTCCCTTTTGTAGGACTCACCAGCTTGCTCTGATGTACCTGGATCTACATTTAAACCTAGCTGTCCTGGTGGGTGCTTCACGGTGCCAGATTTGTCCCTGGAAGGGATCTGCCTCCGGCACTGCAGGCAGCTCTGCCGCCCCAGCCTGCGGCTTAGGTAGTCGGCTAGTTTGTACAGCTCTGCAGGGTGTTTGTGGAGGGAGGGGGATGCTTCCTCCTTGCAGAGCTGATTCTGGGACTTTCTGCGGCACGAGGGCTGGTAGCTTTTTGTCTTGGCTCACAGGGTCGTTAATGTTGTTAACGGCCATAAAATTATTGCACCCTTTCCTAATATCAGTTGACTTTGGACTTGAGAGCCAGTGCTGCCCTTTACACTTGAGCATTTCACAAAGACTTTACATGTTGGCAGTGAGAGCTGGGTATGAACTAATCTGGGCAGCACGTTAGTGTTGCTTCACTTACTTAAGCTTTTCCAGGTGTTGATTTCAGGATGAGAGTTGCTGTCTGACTCCACTGCATGTAACTGTGAGACTTCATTTTTTCCCCTGCACTTGTTGTGACTGAGCTTGAAAAATTAGTTCTTCTGAAAGCCAGCTTATTTTAGGTTTTGCTAAAGCGAATTTTTTCTTTCCAGACAAGTGGAGTACTGGGCTAAGATTAAATTTTGTGATTCAATCCTTCAGCTTGCAGCCACTTCTCTCCGTTGGCACGAGGCTGAGGTGACACAAGGTAGAGACCATTTCCTTCAAAGAAAAAGCAAAAAGTTCTTTTAAAGAGGCCTGAAATACTCATAGCCTGAAAGCTCCTTCAGGAATGTAATTTATGGTGCATGTTTGGGGCAGGGGAATGTCAGGTACATGTATCCCATACATTTTTATCTGCACAGTGTGCACGACTCTTTCTATGATCCTTCACCCAGAATTGTATTTTAATATTACAGCTGAAGACATGTATTTAATTGTTGTGGTGCCTATAAGAAACTACAGGCTCCTCTGAAGTCCTCTGAAACTGTGAAGTGTTTCACAACGTATGAAGAGGTAATTTGCATTGAGAATCAATACGCTAATTATTATGTCAACACTTATTGTTTTGGAGTGTTTCTTGGCTTCTTGTCCCAGGGTATACAGCCACGTACGGTCCCAGTTCGTCTGCGAGACGTAAGATGTGCCTTCACACTGCAACAGCCACAGGACTTGTTAAAAGAGATGCAAACCGAAGATGAAGATGACTGGCACAGTTTGTACTGTCTTATCTATCCTAGCTTCATTCTGTCAGGGAACATCAATTAAATCAGATGAAGAAATTAGGGAGCTTTTGTCTAGCTGGTAAGTTAAATAAATATTGATTAAAATAAAATGATCATTAAACAGATGAGTCCAAATAACTACCATACCAATCCGTATGGTTTGTATAGCGCCGAGTGGTGTTGGAATACAAGTGTCAAATATGGGTCCAAAGATGTTCTCCTTCTTCATTTTATTTATTTTGAAGATGGTTGTGCCCTGAGTCAGGGACCTGGAACAGCCGTGCCAGGCGCTGCGCTGCCGCAGAACAAAGAGGAACGTTGCCTGGGCTTCTTCTGCAGCCTGACGGCTCTTTGGGACACCAGGGTGATGCACACGGGAGAAGCACGGGCAACAGGCGGACGGTATGGCTTCTAACGTCATGGCTCCCAGCATGAGACAGAGCAAACACAGGACGCACGCACATGCGTGACTGCAGAATATTTGGCTGCAGAGATTCTGCCATATAATACTCTGTGACGGGGCTGAGAGCCTTCCAGGAGATCCGCCGAAATGGTCCTGGGAGCTTGGAGAAAGCAACCAGAAAACACTGGCTGTCTCTGCTAGACCTGTTAGTTCTTAATTGCTCCACGGTAACTAATGACTAAGCTGCATAGAAAGAATTATAATGCAAACTGGGATTATGCTTCCAGTCTTTTTAAAGTGCTTGCTTTAGGGGCTGTGTATACGTGCGAGGCATGGGGAAGGCCAGTGAAATGGAAAGGTGCTGTGGGTCGGGATAAGTAGTTACATGAAGAGAATGTGTCTCTACTCAGCCTCAGTGTCCCCTGATGATACATCGAAAAACAGTGCAGGCAAAAGGGATGGGTACACATCTTACAGCTCCTCGCTTTCCCGGTGTTCACAGCACAGATGAGAGTGGCTGGACCTCCTGCCATTGCCCGAACGGCCACTGCAAACTTTCTGGCAGATCACTTTGCATCCCTTTGTTTCCCCCTCACCTGGGGAAAAAGGCTGCTGGATTATGGCTTTTCCAGCCAGCTGCTAACCTGGTAGCACACAACCAAGCCTGACACCCCCCTGGGCTCCAAGATGCTTACCAAATCCTGTTAGTTGTCCCCACAGCAACTAATGGCTCTTAAGCCCACCCTGTATACGTCTACCCCGGGGCACGTGTATCTGCTGCAGATCCCAGTCACAGGGGGCCAGGGGCTGGTGGTGGGCGATGCTGGGTCAGTCACGCACCCTCTCCAGGTTTGCTCCCCACCTCCAGCACAAGGAGACCTCTCTAATGCAAAGATAAAAAGCCAAAGCTAGGAAGGGTCTATGATCTATTTATATTTACAAATAATTTTCAGATACAATTTTTTTAAGTCCCTGTGATCAAGAGCCAGGAAAAAAATATTTGAAAATGGTGCTACTCCTCATCACAGGCAACCGTCAAAGCCTGTATTTTTTTTCACAAGTAGCTCTAGTTTTACTTTATCGAGGCTGCCAAGGACCTTCAGAGCCTGATGACAAGCCTTTTCACTTGAACAAGCACATTGTTGGGTGGGTTTTCTCCCAAAAGGTGAGAGACAATACACGTGCAGGGTGAAGCTAACCTAGAGGTGACCTGCCCTGCTGCTGGCTCATCACCTTTTTTTTTCTGTTTTGGGTTTCTTTTACTGGCAAATTTCTGGGCTACATTTGTTAGGCTTATGTTCTAACACCTTACCTAATATTTTTGCTTCGCATGTCAGCTTTTCATTTTCAAGTTGCTAACTACTATCAAATAACTGAGGTTGAGATGTTTCTTTCTTTAGCTGTAACTTAGCAGAGAAAGAGCACTTCACTGGGCTCTGGGTGTTCTTGACAAGTTGCACTCAAAATTTCACAGGGTGCTTTCACTCATTCACCTGCCCCGCTCAGCCCCCGGTAAGCAGCTCTGCCAGCGGGACACCCCCAGCGGCCGCTCTCCCAGGTGAGCACAAAGGTTCACGAAGCAGAAGTACCTTCGGGCCCCGGGGGTGTCGATAGGTCTGCCCGGCTATGCCAAGCTCAGTCACACGTTTTAAGTTTCTTCCTGAATGGGGGTCTTAATTCTTGTGCCATTTTACTGGAACAAAGAGGTCAGGTTATTTATAGGTTGGTCGCCTTTGTGTGCGTGCAGCTAGCGATGCCTTCGGTGCTCCAGTTCTTGGGACTCTTTTTCCCTCCAGCTCTTAAGTCTCAGCTATTCCTTCCTAATGCAATAACAGTAATTATCCTATCACTGGCCACCCCAGCACCCTCCCTTAGCGCCTGCCTTACCTACCGTACAGCGCGGGCTGGGAGCCAGGTAAAGCCCGTGTAATCTATAGCTCATCAGAGAAGCCAACCAGCCCATGGTCTCCCTGTTTGCAAAGAGTCGGACTTATCACCTAGACGCTGCTCTGATGGGTGCACTGGAAAGGCAGGGAGATAAAAGCAGTGCACAGGCAAGCTCTGGCCCCATCTCTGTTTGTGTTCTCTGTTGTTTCATCCAGGCATGCAGTCAAGCAAAATCATCATGACTCGATGCAACCAGAAGACAATATTGACGTGTTTTTTGCTCCCCAGTAGACCCAAACAACAATCACAACGTAATTGTTGTTTCGCATCCGGCTGCTGAGCGTGGAATGAGAGACGTGCAGCTGGCCTTGCCCAGGTTTCTCTGCTAAGGCCGGGATTCAGCACGACAACAACCTCTTACACATCTTATTTGACCGTTGTCCTATAGCATCCTATAGGGCATGCTGTATGGTGCACGGACTGACTTCACAGCTTCTTCAGTCCTCGTACATTTTCAGGGTGCATCTGGCACCTTCCGGCTGAAATTGCGATCCAGCCCTCTGACACATGGCTTAGTCTCAAAATTGCAGAAAATGGGCTTCCCTTCCAGAAAAGGAAAAGAAAAACCTGCTCTGAAGGGACATGGGATGTTTGGCTCCTGCCTGTCCTGCTGCCACCAAACCCCTTAGACTGGGGCAGCCTGGGGCTACCCACCAGTCTGTCTGAAAACAACACCCTGCTTGTGTTTTGCCTAAAAACCTGCTCTTTCTACTGCCAAACTCTTTCTCTCACTCTCCTTGCCCTGGAAAAGGCTGCACCCTGCAGGGAGAGCTGCCTGTAGGGGATTTTTGTGCATTCCCCTCAAACTGAGCAGGGATGGTCTGTTGAATTGTTGGTGACTCAATCCATCAGTGGCCATCCTTAATGGCCCAGCTTCCCATCTCAGGCACCAAAGAACTGCTGTCGCTGTGAAAAATATTTTCAAAAGTGTAACTAAATAGAAGACAAGAATCTAGAAATTCTCCTTCACAACAGCACTGTCTGCACGGGAGGAGAACGCTTCCCAGCATAAAAGTTCCTGGCAAGATTTTGCTGAGAAGCTCTTGCACTGCTGGTGGTCACACATGGCTTCTGAAACTCAGAAGGAGCAAAGCTGCGGGGTCAGAAATATGCTTTATCTTTGTTCCTTTAGCTGCTGCTCATGATTTGGCAATCTGAGGAGACTGCGTTACTCGATGATGCTTCAGGCTAGCAATGGTAGGGCCCAGAGATATTCTTGGATTTGAAAACGAGCAAATGTCTTCCTCAGTGAAATCATACAAGGTGATGTTGTTCTGATATGCAGTTAAGCTACTAGGGATCTAGTCACAGAGCAGAGCGTTGAGCTGAGTAGCTCTCACTGTTTGAAGCAAACGGGGGAATAAACACAAATACGTGTACATCTGAGACTCAGTTTGCCAACGAGCAAACTGATGAAGTGGGGTGATGTTCCTCAGCAAAGCTGGATCGAGGGGAGAAGGTGGAGGCTTGAGTGCAGGGGAGGCACAGGCAGAGGCATGGAGCTGAGGGATCCCGCACCCTGCCTGCTCGCTCCGCGTGTCCGTGGCACTCAGTTCTCTGGGTAGTCCTGGGGAGCCTCGGGATGGCTGTTGGAAGACACAAGGGTTCACAGACGGCAGAAAGAGGACCTGATCATTCAGAGGTCAAGAAATGCCAGTACAACTGTCAAAAGCAAACCTGAGCTGAAACTTGCAAAGTATTCCAGAAAAAATGGGAAAAACTTCTTCAAATCTCAGTGTAAGAGACGAAGAAAAGCAGAGTCAGGCTACCGTGCAGTAAATGAGATTAAAGATAATCTAGGCATGGCCTAAAATCAAAGGAGTATTTTACTTCTGTTCTCGTGTAAGGAAGACAAATCCCAGGGGCAAAAGCAGGCTGGTTAATGGGAACAGGGATATGGAAATGGAATCGCTACTGTGGGGAAGCAAAGCTCAAAGAGCAGGCTGCGTTCCTCTTGGGGAGGCACGTCATGCCTGTCCAGGAGTTCTGGAAAGACCAGCAAGTGGGGTGGTACGTCTATTATCAACTGTTTTTATACATCTGTCAAGTCAGAGAGGGACCCTGTCGCTGCGGAATATCCATTACAATGCGTTTGGTTGCGCAGGGTTAAAAAATAATCCAGCCAACCGTCATCCTTGTAACTCTGACCTCAGTGGTATGCAGGGCTTTGGAACGTGCGTTGAAGGTTAATTAAAAATGCAAAGGCACATCAAAAATGGGAGGAAATGCAACTAAAGGTACATCCTGCCAGACTAACCCGATGGTTCTCTTTGATAAAACAATTATTTTTCCAGACAGGTGATATCTGCCAGATTTCCTTTATCTAGACTACTTTAATGTATTTGCTATGATGTCAAGTGTGAAACAACTGATGTTGCTGGAGACAAAATAGATTAGCAGAGGAATTGCATCGTTGGTAAGACGAGGAGACGATGAGTGCTGAGGGTGGAGCTCTCGGGCCAGGAGGAGTTACCTGGGAGAGTTCTTCGAAGAAGAGTTTTGCGACCAATTTTGGTTTAATGTTTGCATTAATGGCAGGCTCCTGGCCCATGCGAGCATTGTGCCGATGAAATGTGCTGCACAAAGCCGCAACGTGTTGCTGGCACGGAGGTGGTTTGGAGGCCAGGCGGGACAAGCTGGGGCACCTCGAATGGATGTAATAAAAGGAGGATGACATTCAAGTAAAAGACAAAGGGTCATGCAGGTGAAAACCAGTGTCAGAGGCGGCTTTTGCTATTAACAGGGAGTGAATCGGTTCGGGAAATAACTGAGGAAAAATAAAAATCATCATTAGAGACTAATAGAAGAGTTGTGTGCTGCCAGATTGATCCTTATGTTACGTCTATTTACAGTTGAGATGAGGAAATATTACTGCCAACATACACAGCCCAGATCGACTCTCCTGCCTTCCCACTCCTCCTTTTGGGAAAGATGCAAGAACAGCAGCGCAGCAGCAGAGATGAGCTGCAAGGGAGACCGGGGGACTGGAGACCCTCTCTCCCAGGAGGCCGCGGGAAGGTCCTGGAGCACGTGCATGTGGTGGTGGGGATGGCATTCGATGGAGCAGGCACCCTCCTAGAGTCTCGGGCTCAAGCATCCAAATGGACCAGCTCAGCGGTGTCTCCCAGTGCTTTGGTACCAAATGAAGCCTGGGTGCAACGTTTCGCTCTCTGTCCTGGCAGTTACCGGCCCGTCCACCAGCACCCGGGGCCGCGGCGAGGCTCAAGCTGTGCCGCGGCGTCAGAGGTCCGACTCCGACCACGGCGTGCCACAAGGAGCGGTCGCGGCTGCGTGCAATTGCGTTCGTTTTAATATTCTTCCTCGAAGCTTGGAAAAGCAACTGAAAAATGGATAAAAACAACTGCCTGTCTGCAGGATTGACAGCCAGAGCGATAAGGTACGTATTGCTGTGCCTAGCAGTTACCAGAAGTTTTGCTGCATCTGCTGTGGAGAAGGGAATTATCGGGAGGGCCCCAGATGAAGCCCAAACAAACAGGTACGAGCAGAGTCTGACCTTCTGTCCGTGCCTCAAGCCAGTCAGACATGGAGCAACCCAGGTCTGGAAGCTGCATTGCTGCCCTTGGAGACGCTCTTGGAGAAGGGCTGTCAGATAAGGCCCGGCAAGTTGCTAAGAAATGGCTTCCAGCCCAGGTTGGTTGCCCAAACTGGGCTGCAGGGCCGTGCCCTTTACTGCGTGGTGACGTTTCTGAATTCCTTTAGCTTCCCTAGGAGCTGGCATTGCCTGCGTGGCTGATGCCTTCCTAAAGGGAGGGGTGAGAGGGAACGGCGGAGTGTGAGAAAAGAGAAAATAAGGAAGAGAGGAGCTGGATGCCCATGCAGGACCGCAAGAAATAAAAGTGGAGGCTCTTAAAGCGCGTGTAAGACCCGCGCAGCATTTGCGGGTTTGGCAGGGAGGCTCCTGCTCCTCGCGCGAGACCGGGACCCCCCGGGGACCCCCGGCAGCCTGTGGATAAACGCGGCGGTGTTGAGAAGCTGAGGAGTCAAATGCAATTATTAAACTGGTTATTCATATCCCATTCTGTTCACTGTGGGAAGATACTCCTTTTGGGGTTAGGTTTATGGGCCATACAGATTGTCAGAGTGAATCTAATTAGCAAGAGAAATCCGAACGGAACGATGACTGGTAATTGTTAACGATGCAAGCGCATTGTAGCAGCTAAGATGAAACCTTGGGTTGCAAGCAGCGCTGAAAGACAAACGAACACTAACAGTTGCACATTAAAACACTATGAGCCCCTACCTCACTGCTCTCAGGTGTGGTTAAGCTGAGCTCCCACCCATAAAACAGCGGTGACTTGCCAAATGCTTCCCGGCGGCCACTGGAATAAAATGCTGCAAGAAATTAATGACCTGCAGAGCTTGGGTAGGAGAGGTGGCCTGGAACTGGCGGACGGGCTGAAAGCTATCCCCTGCTCTGCTTTCACCGAGGCAAACCTCAGCTGCCTCCAGAGCTGATTTAAAAAACAGGATCCTTTTCACTTGCACAGGCTCTGGATTGCGCCTCTGCGCAGGTGCAGGGCTTCCAGCCCGGGAGTCGGACCATCCCGGGCGCCCCAGCTGCTGGAGCTGCTCTTGGCACGCCTCTCTAGCCCCACCAAGCCAGCGTCGGGCCGGCCACCATCCAAATACTTTGGATTAAATCTGGATCGCGAATTATGCAATACGCACAGACAAATAGGCAGTACAGGCGCACAAACACGCAATACACACACATGCAAAACCTGTGTTGTGGCTTCTGCCGCCGGAGGTGGGCACGCAGACCTTTCCCACTGTACAGCGAGCTGTGCATCTGGGTTAGTTGGAAAGGTCTGGTCCAGAGCCTGCATTTTGGTTAGCGGCCCCCAGAGCAGCGTGCTGATGACCAGCCCTCTCCGCCTGTGGAAAGTGCCGTGCTCAAGCAGTCAGCGGAGCTGGGACAACTCGTAGCAGTCGTGGATTTGGTCCAGCGCCGAGCTTCAGCTCTCACATGGGATGGCCCTGGTCCCGCGCCTTGCTTCTCTCTTTCTAGCCTTCAGAGTGTTTGGGACTGGTCTTCAGTTCAAGACCTACCTATTCCTCTGCATTTTTGGGGTAGGATGGGTTTGTAAGAGGTGAAATGTATAAAGAAGTTGTTGGGAAACGTGGTTCAAGCTGCATCATTTTGTTTTTCAGAGGTTAAACGCAAGTTATCTGTTTTTTTTGGCAATACTATAAATGCAAATGTGATGGGAAGCTTGGGCAGTTGTAACATTTTCTACTTATTCATCCTTCCAAATGTGTGTGGGCAAGGCAACCTGGTACAGACAAAAATGCAGACTCTCCCTTACATTACTTACTTTACATTTTCTGGGGCATAAAGCATAATGGTTGTAATGGCCAAGGGTGGGAAGGAAAGCAGAAGGAAGAAGGTGAGAGTTTTAAGGCATTAGATAAGAGCTCCATGCCTGCAGACCACTGCATCCTTGACCAGAACATGCAAGCTGTCTGTTAAACATCACTTCATTGATACGGTGGTGGAGTGTTGGAGATGAAGCTGGCACTTGGCTAAAACAAAAATGTTTTAGTTAAAAAAGAAAAAAAAAAGTTTATATTAACAGTTGTAGAACTTGAATAAAAACAAACAAAAGGGCCAGCAAAATCTAATCCAGACACTTTTGTTTGAAATAGCATTTAAGAGTGATCTGAGATGGTTGGTTTCTTATAAAAACCCTAAAAATTTCAACAATAATTTTCAGTGTGGTTTTTTTTAAATAGGTTTGTCAAGATTTTAAAAAAACATAGAGAAAAGAAACCGTTCTTCTGTGTAGTCCACCTTTTCCTGATGCAGGTTTGAGTCATTACAATGAGTCTATTGATAGGCACTCAGTTTTGCCAAGGACGCGTAAGTTTAAAAATTAAAAAGCTGTGAAAGTACTCAGTGCATTTAATATATTTGAAGGGCTTTTGTTTTGAGTTTTTCCAATGAGTGGCATTGAAGTTTTTTTCATATATCCAAATCCATACCTAGAAATGTATTTTCCACAGCTAAGTGTGTCATCATAACTTCATTTTTGTCTGTTAAAAATAATGATGAGATTTGACCTTTTCTATGCTTTTATTTCTACAGGACTACAAATGGTGAATTTTTTATTTCTCTTTGCTATTCAGATGTGTCAGAGAATTTCAAAGAAAAACAAAAATTTGTTTTTGTCAGGCAACCCTTGTTTTAAACATCAGGAATGAATGGTTTCTTTGCAAATTATTTGAATAAGAGAACGCATAAAAACAAAATCTCAATTTTTTGAGATACTCAAAACTCAGTTGAAAAAGGCGCTGAGGAGCCTGGACTAGTGTAGAAGCTGGTCCAGATCTGAGCAGCAGGTTGTACCATAAGAGCTCCAAAGGTCCCTTCCAACCCAGACTATTGCATGATACTAAAATCAGATTTTCTTACTTCACCATTTTTAGTGTGTTCTTTCTAGTCTTATTTTAATCTAGAGTTCTTCCAGATTTGAACACTTTTTTTTTTTTTTAAATCAAAACCTGGGTCAGAGTTCATTTACCTTTCCATTATTATCAGTTACAATAAATAAATGTGTTACTTTCAACTGGAAGGCATGGGAATGATTAAAAATTACCTCTTGGTATCTCTTTAACAAGAGTGAACAAATGCTCAAGAGGAATCTTCACAAACCATTTTTCTAATTCACTTACAAATATTGCGTAAGAAGGCATAACAGAACCAGCAAGATATCTCTGATCATATTGTAACTGAGCTTTATTCTGTAACAGCTTCAATATACTAACAAAACCCTTACGTCTTTATTATCAAAAACCATTGCATTGTATCTAACTTAAATTGCCTGGTGTTTTAAATGTACTTCTACAGATAAATCCCTGTAATACAAGTTTCTCACATATCTGCCTTGAAATTATCAATCAATGGAGCATTTAAGAATACAAAAACAGGTGAAGCGTGTATGGGTCATGATGGGCTCCCTGGCATGGAGTTGGGCTCTCACTTTTGCAGGAATTTAGGGAACATGCCATACAGCATCACTGAATCACTAAGGTTGGAAAGGACCT
>NW_010522283.1:0-20310 GCF_000687285.1 Phaethon lepturus
CCTGCCCGCCCGCAGCAGCCGGGGCGCTGGAGCAGAGCCCGCCCCGAGGCGCAGGGCTCACCTGCCGGTTCACCCTGGGCTCGCCCCAGGGCATCGGGGCAGAGCCAGCCTCGGCGAGCAGCAGGGCTCTGCACTACAGAATCTCTTCTTGCGAGGGTTAAAGCATGAGCTTACCTGGCACGGGGCTGCGGAGCAGTGGGAGAAAAATAGGCCTGTAGCAAAGAGAATTACTTATCCCCTCATAGGGCAGGGTTCTCCAACAATCAGCGTCACCTCTTCGTCCCTGGTCTTCTGGTTCCTAGTCCAGATCTGCTCCCTTCGCTTTGAGTGAACCACAAGTGATGAATATTTGTTCTGCTAATTAGACAAAGAAAGCCAAACAGATTTAAGTTTCTTTATTGATTAGCTTTTACTTTTTTTCAGTTGAATCGTTTTGAAATGGACAGGTCTTTTCTGCAAATGACATCACCATCGTTCTTCAGCAACACTGAAAAACCCCAGGCCTTTTTGAAATCAGGCAGCAACAGTGATATTAACTGGGGAACAGTTAGGGATGGAGAGTGGTCACAAGCCCCACAGACATAACGACAGCCAAAGCCGAGCACCACGTTTGAGGAAGGAGTAAGGAAAGCAAGAGCCAACTACAGAGACGTACTAGCAATTAGCACTTGCAAGAGTGGCCCAGGAGTCAATCTTAAAACAGCCATTTGAAATGCATTTTACAGGTCACAGCCCAAAGCTGTGATAATTCTGTAGAGCCAGACCCAGAGAGGCCAGATCACAGCCAGTGACACTTCTGGAACAGGTTAGTTGGTTAGCTGCATCTTTATCTAAATTCCCTTCACTAAGCACTCCAGGAGGAGAAAAAAACCGAACAATTTTCATCATTTCTACTGCCTTGTGTTTCAGCTCCCCTATGATTTTGTTTTGATTTACCATCTCAGTCGACGCCCCCCCACCCCCCATTTTCACACAAAGCAGGTTCAGTGAGGCACAGCATCCTTTTCAGAAGCTGCCACTCTCAGGTGCATACAGACACAAAAGACCCAAATACACCTTCAAGTATTTGTAACAGTTTCAAACTGAGTTCACAGGTTACAACCAAGCAGAGCTTCAGTACTTCAAAAACACAGCTATGTTTTAAAAGCACTCAGGATAAGCAGATTTTTTTTTTTCTTTTAAAAGGCTTGGAAAAAAATAGCCAAGAGTGATACTGAGGTTAAACTGAGCCACCCAAGTTGGAAAGTAGGATAAAAAGTAATTTAGGAGTTGTCTATCCATTTTGGAAAGTCTTCATTTATTGTTGCGATTATTTAAGAAGCATACACTATGGTATCAGAAAAAGCCATAACATGCAGACAGGAGACCTTTTCAGGAGATTGAGCAGAGGCAAATGTAGATTTACAATTAGCTTTAATATAATACTATTTAAAAGCTGATGCAGATCTTCAGTTCATTTTTGATGCTTTGAAAGAATATGTATGCACATGAATTGTTCAGGGATTTAAGGCAATTTGCACATTAAGATAAAAAACATTGGATTAATAGATTTTTATGTTGTGCTCAAAACGTTAGCTGAATTGAAACCATTTACATATACTTCATCTCAAAGGACTGAGAGTCATAAATAGCAGCTGCTCCTTGATAAAAATACAGTCCTGAGAACAAGCTAGTAGCAATGCTTAAGCTATGACATCTTCCATGTCAGAGTATAAGCTATTTTTGCAATAAGGAGCAGTATTTACCAGGTGTTCAACAGGCAAAGGCATTCTAAACATGCAATAGCTCCCAACAGAAGTCTGAAATTACTTCCAGTATCTTGCTTACAATAGTTTATTTGCACACTGCAGAAAGATCAAGAAATCCTGCTATGCTTTTGTGATCACTAACATTTCAAACACAACAGCCAAGGGATACAATGTAAGGACAGGCAGCAAAAGGTGTTTTACAAAAAAAATCCCAAAAAGAAGAGTCTTCTAGTAATTGGTTAGATCATTTGCAACGGAATTGGAACACTCATCCCTCCCTAACCCCTGGGAATCACTCCCCCCCAGTATACCTATGTTATGACCAAACAACACTGGAGTGTTAAATTCAGTGCAAGAAGAATAATTTCAGGACATTTAATTTCACTCTGAACAAAGGCAAAAGTTTATCTATATAGACATCCAAACGCCAACATATTTGGTACAGTGTAATGAAATTACATAGATTTCACCCTCAGAGGTATGCTCTTGTTGTGATCACCTGCATTCCACAAAAAAGTGTTTGAAACAGTATAATATGGTAGACTCAATGCTTTAAAAAAATTTATTCAGCTGGAATTGGAACGCCCTAACATTCACAATATAATTTAGGATGCATTTGTTACATGAAGAGCAGATAAAAGACTTAAACAGTTTCACATACCAGTTAAGATACTCCACATGCTCCTTCCCCACCTACAATACTGACAAGCTTGGTTAGTTGGATTTTTTTTTTCTTAACAAATACTCAGTTCAACTTGTCTACCCGACTACCTCCCCCATTTCTACAGGAGCAGACATACAGTGATAACAGTGAGAGGATATGGGACACTGTCCTGTCCAGTGTTTGGACCCTGGAAAGGAGTAGGCCTAGCTGTAAAAACAGAGTTTGACAATGAGCTGAACATGAAGCACTTCAGCAGCTGAGGCAAAGCTGCACTCAGAAAAAGCTGTATAGTCACAGCAAAAGGAAAGCATCAGTGGCTGAACAGAGGAGAAAGGGGGAAGTAGTCTAACACACACCCCCAACAACCCATTTGCTTTACAAAAAGAGTTCAAGAACTAACAAAACCCATTATCTGCACGGCCCACAGGATTAAATGACACATTAAGATGACCCACTCCAAATCCTAGATCATTTGTCAACACTTAACAGGGCTTTAGCCATGCACAGTATGCATATTCTATAGACAGAATAACCCCTTCCTTCCACCCCTTCTTCCTCTTTCCCCTCCCCCCAGAAGAATGAAGCTGATTAGAGAGTTTCGATACTGGTTTCCCCATACATCCCCCCAGTTTTCTTTTCTTTTGACGGCAGAAGGGTTGTCAAATACATTGACAACTTTTCTTTAAACAATTATCAAATTTTAAGGGCTATAAAGACATTGGCGCATTGAGGAATTTACATATTTGTAAAAAAAACTAGTTATAAAACTGCATTTTTATAACCTAGCACTTTCAAGAGTCATTGTTATTTTTCACTAATTAATACATTAAATTAAGCTAAGGTTTGAGACCAGAAAAGTTCTACCAATCTACTTAAAAACAGAAAAGAATATTTAAAACCAAAAAAATGAAAAGGTTAGTTATGTTACATTCCAAAATCCACAGCCCGTTATATTAAACGCATTCTTTCTACAGGAATGATGTTCTTTAGAACAGATGATTGCAAATATTTTACTGCTAGACACTCCATTACATTGGATAGTGTAACTGGAACCTGTGGATGATGAAATCTTGAGGTTTGTCCAAGTTTCAATGTAAGGTGTCCAAGGTCCTCTTCCAGAACCATGTTTGGAAAAAAAAAAATAAAATCACAGATCAAGTTCTTATGACTTTTTTCAATCTTTCCTTGGCTTTCTGTTTCTGGGTGATCTATTCACAGTTTCCTCCTCCTGCAAGAAAGTAATTTGTGTAAACATCAAGGAAATAACATCAAAGAATACCCTTAAAAAAACATTTTGAAAAAACCTACCAAGAATAATTTGCTTTCAGTTCTATGTTAGGATTTAATTTTTGAAAGGACCTACTTCTGTTACTACCCTTCCTGCCTGTACATGGCAAACACACAAATCCTCTTGTTTTCACAATGGATGCATACTATTTGCTGAGAATACTCAACAGCTGCTGCTGCAAGAATCCCTTTAACTTCAAGCAACACTCCCCCCATTTTTAAGTCAGCCATTATGTTAGTGTGGAGCACTTAAGAGGTCACATCCTGACTGCACACAAAGCTGAATAAGCATTTTGCCTCAAGAAGATGCATTCCACACAATCCCACTCCTCTCACAATGCAGGGTCTACAGCAGTGCCTTTAGCAAGGTGCCCAGCTCTGCTAAGGCTCGTCACAGCAATTCCTATTCTACAGAGTGATTAAGTTTTCCAAAGTTCTGACACTGGCAGGGAGTATCACGTGAGCCAGGTTAACTGTTAACACTTTAGTAAGGCTTGTTCCACATGACAGGAAACAAATGTGCAGGACTTCCCTTAAAGATTAAGCACTCTTACCTCTGATGCAGGTTTCCTCTCCTCTTCCTCCTCCTCTTCCTCCTCCTCTTGACTAGCACTTCCTATATCAGCATCACTTTTCTGCTTCTCTTCTAAGGGAAATAAAAAAAAAAATATTCTCATTCTTGTTTCTGACTTATCTTCAGTTCACCACTGGCTTTACTCCATGCTTGCCAATCCTGCTGTTTTATCCTATCAGAGAGAAAACTCAAACTGTTTTGAGATTATCTAGTTTACCTACCTAGCTTTTCCTCATTTGCTTCCTCTTCCTCCTCCTCCTCTTCCTTGTCCCCTTTGTCTTTTTCCTCTTCTTTCTCCTCATCCATCACATCAGGCTGAGGAGCATCAGTCTTTTTGTATTCTGCAGCACTTGGCTGTTTCTAAAAAAGTAAGTTGTCAAAACCAGGCAATTATATGTGACACTAAGGCACATTTTGCTGATTCTCTTTTTAAATGTTATACTACTTATTATTGGACAAAATGCATACCTTCCCAGAACAGCAGAAAAGGACAACAAGGAACACTGGCAAAGCCACAGTGAGGATGTAGACTACCCAAAGCCAGGGACGCTAGTCCCACAACACCAGGCTACAAGATAAAAAGAATGGTCAAATTTCATCCCATACAGAAAGCTGTAGCAGTTAAGTTTAAGCTACAGAATTTTTAAACAGGCTCTTTGTAATTTTGAATATTATATTTCATACCTCAAAAAAAAAGCTAACCTGCACAAGTACTTTTTCCATAGTTTACAGATTAAGAATTAGGCTAAAATGAACAGCCCAACTGTCAGAGCAAAAACCTCACAAGAGCAGTGAGTACTCGTTGCTACTTATAGCAACCATTACCATATTATAATTAGGAACTGAGATTCCAATCTAGTTTAACATAACCCCTAGCCTTGGTACATGTAAGTATATATTGATAAAGACTGTGGGAGAGAACAGCAGCAATGCTCCTACTGTTCCAGTCAGAAGCACACAATTAAACCTTTCTTACCTCTGCAGCACCATCAGCTGCCTTTTTCAGTCCCCATCCATCACTGGCCCAATCATCAGCCACACCTCTTTCAGTACAGATGATAAAGTTGTCAAAAAAGATGTCAGAAGTCATTGACCATAACTCAAGTCCCACAGCACTGAAGGGAGTCATCTTGAAAGGTTCTAAGTCTTCAAAGAAATCTGGGTTTGGGATCTTCCTAGGTTTCCATATACCCTAGGAAAGACAAAAGACATTCAGCGTCACCTGTTATGATTCAATTTTTAGTTTTCAGCTGCTTTTGAACGGAAAGAAAGACCAATCCATTGCACTTAATTGCGATGTCTGTGGGTACAACTTGTCAGATTTTGGGAAGCAATTTCTATTTGTGCTACAAAGAAGTGAAGCCAAGTAAGAAAGCACTTTGAATCTGTCCACCTGAAACACTGTACAATCATAACAGTATTTATATTCTTAATTACACCTACTGAATCTAAATCATTCTGCTTTTTGTAAGAGAAATGCTGCATTGGCCATCAGATTAAGCAATGAAAACACCAACCTGATAGTTCACATTATCAATCATAGGAGGCTTCCATTTGCCTTTGTAGTTTGGATTGTCAATCATGGGTCGCTGCCAGGTACCACAGCCAGGTGCTGTCTCACATTTGGGATTTGCAATTTGAGGTGCCTCCCATTCACCATCCATATCCTCATCCCTGAAAAGAGAATTTCAGTTTTGAAGTCCGCCCCTTGCCTTCATACAGAATAAGACTGAGTCAAATGCCCAATTTCTGGAAAAATTAAAATTCCTACCATAAAATGGAGATACTGAAACTTTGTATAGCATAGGTCTGTAGATAAAGATACCACAGAGGGAATGAGGATTTCAAGAAATAGCTTGGAAGCACAGAAGTTCAACCAAAGCCAGTCCCCGAGCACAGCCTCCCGTTGTAAAAGCCACTACCAAAGCCATGAAGTATTTGCTGTCATTTGCAGCAGGCAGTAAACATACCAATCTTCAGGCTTCTCAGCATCAGGGTCTGCTACATATTCTGGCTCATCATCCAGCCAGCCCTCTGGTTTCACAGCATTTTCATCTGCAATCTTCGCAGGAGCATCTTCATCCCTTGAGATTAGAATATTATGTATTAACACACACAACACAAAAAGTTCTTAACTCCAAGGCATGATTCTACAGACTCTGAACAAGCCCACTGATCTAGACAACCAGCCAGCTTCACTTCCAACAGGGTAAGCATGGCACAGTCATGGTGCCAACTGTAAGGTAGTACTACTTATTTTTCAAAACCAACCTAGAAAAGGTGTATTACAGGAAATGCCGTATCTTAGTCGTTGCTGCAAACACACATTTGAGCTTGAAATACAGTCTACGGTTCACGAAGCATAGGTTCTTGATTTCGGATGTCAGATATTTCAGTCACTTGTAACTATGCATTTTTACATAAACAACTACAAACATCTTACAGTTATACTTTCTGCAGCTCATCTTTTGATCTTATCAAGGAGGAAAGCATCAGCTAGCATAGCTGTTTCAGTAAAAGCTTAATCTGTGGCCAGCACAGCAACAGGAGCACTAAACAGTAATTCACAGAGGACACAGATCCTGTCTACCTTTGCCTACCAAACTGCTGCTCAGATGCCTAAACTGATTGTGTTTTGATTACAAGGGTGAGACTCAAAACCTTTTAAGTCATCTGAGAAAGACCTTTTGATCAGGACCAAATTATCAGGCATAGGCCTCCATCAATTCCACCCCTCCAACAGCTTACCAGTCATCTGGTTTAACAGCATCTGGATCTGGGATTTTTGGTCTTTCATCCCAGTCCTCAGGCTTCTGGTCATTCGGGTCCTCAATCTCTCGGGGTGGATTCACAGGAGGAGACATATCATTTAGCAAATTCCCACTGTTGACAACTGTTTGGTCAACCAGTATTTCAAAACTATTATCAGGATTCAAGACTGTAGGAAAAAAGTTGGTAAAACCATTACATATATGACACAATGCACGCACCATAAAGTATCACTCATCCCCACTGTACAACTGTAACTTCAGCAATCCAAACCACCACCTACCCAGCCATTGTTTTAAAGAATTGTTAAGAACCTTTCTCCTTATGCCAATGTATAACTAGTGATGATGTACCATATCTCATCCTGGTGAGAAAGACAACTCATTGCAGGAGTACTACTTTAAATACGCTAAAAGCACAAAGAAGTGCTTTGTCAAGTGATTTACCAGTTACCACAGCAAGTTGACTTTGGCATAGTAAGTATTGCTTTAGTAGTAAGAATGTAGGTATTCAAATCTTACTCAAGAGTAAGACAGTAAGACTCGCTACTACTGACCCATGGGCTTTTAATCTCATTCCTTTAGCCACTGCTGCCTCTGTAGTAGGAAAAGCTAGAGATACCCTCCTGAGTACTCACTGAAATATTTTAGTCACAGCTAATATACCAGGCCAGACACTGTACTTCAAGAACCACTGAGTTTGTCTGGTACTATGAAAGCAGCAAGATAAAAAGAGTATCCCTCTAAATCTAAAGCCTAATATACCCCAAATTACTAGGAGGCAGCATTCAAGCAGTCTGTATGTGTTGATAATCATTTTGGATAAACTTAGCAGATCAATTTACTCACGATTGCTCTGAAATTCACTTCTCCTTTAACTACTAAGTTCAAGGTCTCATGACCTTTCTTACATGAATCAAGACTTCTTGCAAAGAAGAAATGAGCCTTTGTACAGTAAGACCAGTTTTTGCATTCAGAGCTTTCAAGTGGTTTTTAGTTCTATAGTGCGTCGACACAAGTACTCCGTTGTTCATCTGGCTCCTTTTATGAGCTTTTGATTCATGAAACATAACAGTAGTTATTAACATGTATAGTTAACAGTCACCGTACCTAGAGTATAAAGATGAGTCTTCTTATCAGTAAAGTAAGTCTTCAGGTCTGCATCTGGACGCTTTGCGTGCTTCTCCTCATATCTGCCAGTCTTCGGGTTTTTGTGCCGGAAGATGAAGTGCAATTTATAGTCCTCTCCACATTTGTCAGGGCCAAACATGATTGTATATGGAGTTTTGTCATGGAACTGATCCTTTAAAAACAATGCAAAACGTCATTCTATTATTTTGAAATACAACTTAAGTCACTGGGATAAGAATTCCCAATTCATTAGAAGTTATTCTGCAACTTGGATATCAAGGCAGTGAAGTACCCACACTACAGCTTGTACAAGGAATACAAGCCTCTAGAAAAAACACCACAATCATCCCAGCTACTCGATTTCACACCTTTGATTTGGTCTCTACTTAACAGATGGAAAACAGCAGCTATTCAAGTGTTATCAAAAAGTTAAGTGTAAGTGACAACCACAATGTTTAAGTATAGCTCTACATTACAATAAAGGATTTTAAAAGCTATAACTACAGAAGTATCAGTTACTGGTAATAATGAACAACTAGCTAGTCCAGCAAGTTCTTCACACAGCAACAAGCAGCATTAAAAGTGAGGCCAAATTGTATTTAGTTTACACACTCATAAACTGGTCTAGTCTCAATCTGAGAGCTAACTGGATATAATAATCTCACCTCTGAACACTGCAAGCAAGTCTATTTGTTCTTGCTAATGTTATCTCAAAATTCAATGCACATATGAAACTGGTTAGACAGTCAAATAGCCTTTTGGGTGTCCTTTCTTTTTAAACTAATTTGGAATCAGTATTAATAATAAAACTCCAATGAGACTGCAAAAGGAAAGGAGAAGGACAGGTAACAAGTCATAAAAGGTACTTCCTATAAAGTCTAGGAAGACAGCTAAATAAAACCCATAAGCTACACAAGCCTATGCAAGGTGACCCATCAGTTAAGCTTTGGCTGAATATATCACTTTAGATAGGTATGCCATTGAGAGAAAGTTATTCTTAATCCTTAGGAGTTGTAGCATGGTCTCTTCCATCGAACATATTTTTAAGACAATGCATTCAAGGGTCATTTATGACGCAAATGGTTCTGTATAGCTAGTGCATGCAGCTGAACATACAAGGCTGTATCCAGTCCAACCTCTCAAGACTTTTTTTTTTTAAGATATACCCAGTAACTCACAAATGGGTTCCTATGTCAGAGACAAGGCAATAAATGCAAGGTATATTTTCAATTATTCGCATTAGTCTGTTTTAAAAGATGAAACATGGTATCTTCCTTCTGGGCACCAGCTTCCTTAGAACGTTTCTCCTCATACACTGGCTACTCTCATAAGATATCTCCCTCTTTGGTCCTAGAGCCTAGGGAAACCTGAAGCAGACTAGCAAAGGTCTGGAGCTGCTCAGCTGCTTGGAAACTCCAGTGTTTCCACTCAAGAGGCCAAAAATTGTTGAGTGCGAAGTACTTTGAGCTCTAAATATGCCCCACTGCCTTTATTGAAGGCGTTTCTTCAGGAAGAAGTTAAATGAAAAAAGTTTTCTTTCACAGTTAATACTCAAAGTAGCAGCATTACTCACCAGGTTCAATTCAGGAGTTTTTGAAAGCAATTTCACATAGGCCCCGCCACATTCTATTCCATTTTGGAAGTTTACTTCATACCTAATTTTAGTTTTGGACAGAGAAGGGGAGAACATGTTATACATGAAGAAAAATTACTTCTGTAATACACAATTACAATTTTCAAGTACAAATTAACAGTAAGAATGTTTTGTTGTTTGCTTTAAATCACATGACCAGTGAATATTAAAAATACACACTGCACTCTAAGGACTAAGTAAATATTCATAACGGTCTGAGAAACAAGAAAGACTAAGGATTTAGAAGACTTAACCTGACATAAAAGATTAAAGGAATTGAGTGCTAGTCTAGAAGATTATGATCTAGAAGTAGAGAGAAGGAAGAAAAAGCTTTCCAGTAGGACACTGCAACAGAGATTAAGGCAAGCCAATTATTTTCCCCACAACTACTATGGCAGATAGACAACTCAATTTGCAAGACTACCAAAGCAACAACAACTGGATCCTAGGAGAAGCCCCTTTAGGGCTATAAGCATACAACAGTATATTTAGGGATGCCAAGGAGTCTGAAAAGGCAAAACATCTCTGTTGGGAATAAGCTAATTATGCTTGATCCTCTCTCAATGCTAGCAGCTGGAGTGGATGACCACTGGGATTTATTTTTAGCCTTGTATTTTGAGCCAAAACTAAACAGTCATGCAAAGCAAAGTGACCAATTATCTTGTGCAAATACAGATTAGCTTACTCTGTTTAAAACTGATAAACTAGGTAATAACCCACAATTCAACTGTCCTCACTGAATTATTTCCACCCCTCCTCCCCACGCCCTCCCCCTGCCCCCAGCTTGCTAGTCTAACATACACACAGGTACATTCTTCTACATCAGTCATGGCCAGAGCTAGGCAAGCTGTTCATCTTGAATGACAGATGAACTAAGACAAAGGAAGGAGGAAACGAGTGCATCTTTACCACTCTATCCACTCCACCTTGGAAACAGGGGACAGCTTACTGCATAAGAAAGTGCATACAGACCAGCTTTTTTCCAAAAGGACAAGGACTTCCACAATTAGCAGTACAAAAGTCAGTTGCCTGACCCTGTTACTACACTTAAATCAAGTGAACTGATGTCCCAAGGCAGGTTACCAAGTCCAGTTTTCATAGACTTCTTTCTTCTTCAGGCTTCAGAGGGACCCATGCTATTCCCAACTTCCCACTTTGTGAATATGGGTTGCTATTTTACTCTTACTTAAACTGTATAATAGTAGGTTACAGTCTCTTGTGTCATCTAGACCCCCAGTCAACAAAATCTTAGTTATGGAATTAACCTCAGCCTTCCATCATCTCCTCATGTCATGAAATAGCAGAACACTAAGCTATCCTTTACTTACTGTATAATAAGGGGCTTGGTATCAAATATGAAAGGCTTTGAAAGTTTGGATGAAATTGCATGATGCTTGGCTCGGGTTACCAACACAAGGCCTTTGTCTCCTGGAAGCTTAGTGTCCTTCATGTCTTGGACTTCCCATTTACCTGGAGATAAATTAACCAAAAATTATCAAGACTTGTTCAAGACAGCCTTTGTTTAGCCCAAACAAGATAGTCAGCATTCTGAAATGACACCCAACAGGGTATCTTATCAAGTTATTAGCATAACATCTTCACTAAAAATTATCTTAAAATCTCCAAGTGGATATTTTGTCTAAATCAGAATTACACCTTATATTGTTAGCCAGATATATAAACACTCCTCCCATTTTCTTCAGTGAATATAATTTCAACTCTGAAACAGAAAACAAAGCCTTGCACCACTTCTTCAGGAATGACAAAAGATGTCAGAAACACCTATCATCCAAAACCTGGGTTGGACTCACCATCATACTTGGAAATCTCATCATCCGCATCATCTTTTTTTGCTCTGGAAAGGATCCATCTAGAAGACGGACATCCAAAGGTCAAAAAGCCGTACTTTCCCCCCACACACACTAAAAATCCTGCCCTTAAGATAAGATAACCCTTGCTGTCCTCTGACTATACCCCAGTGTCTTGATCCCCTGAGTCATTCTATCCTGAAGCCTGTGAAAGTTTTCTGCATTTGCCACTTCCCACCCCCAAAGTAGGATCATGGCCTCACTGTTTTGCTCTCGTAAAAAAAAAAAAGTGAAGTACCTCACCATCCTCACATTGCCTGAAAAAAGCGAAAAATCAGATGAGGATTAAAACATTACACAGGTATGGCTCACCTCCCCCTCCTTACTGGAACTTAAGGAAATAGTAGTTGAGCTCAACAGTAACAGCCAGCCTCATATAGTCACTGCTGTAATCCTCACCAACCATTGACCTTTGATTCAATTTTGAATAACGCAGGCTCCAGTGAGGGTTTCACTGCCTTTCACCAAAATTTTTAATTATTTGCTATACTGAATCATCCTTCAGATTATACTCACCCATCCAGAGTTCCTTTATCAAAGGACTCCGCAAAGTACACCTCACCAGTTGGGACTGGGGCCCTGTAGGTAACCTATTAGAGAAGGGAGGCGTTTATGGACCTTTCAAGGCACTCTCTAAAGAAATACGGGCATATACAGCCCACATTCCCGCTCTACACTCAAGTGCGGCTTACCTGGAACACCCTTGCAACATAAATACAGAAGTTACATAAATATTGCTGCTGTGCCAAGCCATTATGCTCTTGCCCACGACTAAAACTAAAGCATGTATCTAGCTGGAAACATCAGCATTAATTCCCAATAATCACATCACAGATTTCAAGGGTGGATCTAAGTTTTCAGGAAGAATGTGGGGGACATGAGAATAGGAACAAAGAAGCTAGGCTTAATTCCAAGCCCTGCTCCCAGATAACATCTTAAATAACATCACAACATATTAAATGTTAGCAAAGTAAAGACAACTCTGATTACATTAACCACAACACAAGTAGTAATTAAATTTTTAAAAGAAGTTCCATGCCAAACCTTTGGAGTTGGAGGAGGAGTGTTCGTTTCAGGCTTTGACTCTTCTATCTCCTCAATGCCATCATCCAAGTCATCCTCAATATCAACTACATCCTCACCATCATTGTCATCATCCATGTCATGTGCCTGGACAGCAAGAGTCCCAAGAGCGAGCAGGGTCACATACAGTAGACATTTCAGCTCCATGATCTGAATAAATAAGACAAGGCAAAGAGGTCAAGCCAGTGATGCATGTGGAACACAGCATTGCTTCTCAGTACAAAACCAAGCATCGAAGACAACTGGTGAAGTGCCTAGTCATAGCACTGAAAGAAAACGGCAAACTTATTTTTTCCGCTCTTATTTACTACATCTGGCTGGTTGAGACAGCTCTAAAAGCTGTAGAGGAATACAATGTAAAGCTAAAGTATTTAATACAAATTAGACATTAACTGAGTGGACGACCATGTGTGCAAGTTTTGTAGATCATGCTGCAGAAGCATCATAATTTTGTTCTTACACTGACACAGTCCATGAGCAGAACAGCAGACACACATACACAACAGCACAGCCTATGTAGCTGCAAAAGCCTAAGCAGCAAATCTATTTCTTGCTTATGAAGGGCTTTAAATGCATCATGTAGAAACTGAAATTTCCATTCAGCTCAGGAACTGAATTACAATTACCTAGCTCTTTCAAGCAAAGAGTAATCTACAGAGTAATCAATCCTCCAACTCCTGTTCCATGTTTTTTCCTTTCAACTGTGGGACACTAGCATTGTCATTCATCAGTCCCCCTCCCCAGGTTTTATTCTGGAATTACTGCCAACAGTCATTGATACTGGCAGATGTCTATAAACAGTTGAGACTACTGAGGCAGACCCTGGAGAAAATTTCTTACTATTTAACAGACAGTTGATTTTATTCCCCTCTTTTGACCTCTAATTTAATAGGATGACCAAAGAAAAAGAATATCTGTTAACAGAGGCTTTACAGAATTAAAATATCACACTTCAACTAATTTATAAGGTACCCAGCACATCGTCACACCTAAAATACAGTAGGCCTTGGCAAGCTGTAGCTCAAAAGATCTTGTGAGTAAAAGAAAAACAAGATCACTGCACCTTTAGGTTGATACAGAAGGCAGCACTCCTAGGGCACTGCTCAGTTTTACCTGCCCAAAAAAACCCCACAAAAACAAACTTGTGCCTTGCTCACCTTTTCTCCTTTGAATCCCATTCCAAATTTTTCTTCCAAAACCAGATTTGTAACTGAGACTAATACTTTTTTTGAAAGCAAGTATAAAACCAAACATCCCCTCCTTCTCTTACACTCCTGCCTCAGGCTGTAGCCCTGTAGACTTACAAACATAACGCAAGCAGAGTTAATAGTGCCTGTAGGGGCGTAAGATCCTGCTAGAAAATAAACTTTCAACTTTCCAAAGCATGTTTAGGCATCTAAAAGAATCTACAGTCTTAAAGGCTTATCCGTACTATCCAATACTCCACAACTACATTGCATGCCAGATCTACCATTATGAGATTATTCTTTAACTTACTTCTAACAACAGAGGGGATGTTTTATAACTACAAACACACACACACACACACACACCCCCCCCCGTATTTTAAAGACTTGCACTGAGGTCACGTCCAGTTTGTCACTACAGCAACATGCAATTGCAGCCAGTTTTCTAACAATAGTGATGGCCTTGAGGATTATGGTCTAAATGCATGCTCACAACTCTCCCCCTCACAGCTCAGGCAACTGCACCAAAACACCTCTGAGCCAAAAGGACACCATTCACAGCATGAGCAGCTGACAACAAACTTTCAAGTGTTGTTAAATATGAGCAAAGCTTGTTTGCTTAATGCACAATGTACAGCCAAAATTGAAAACAGTTACAGACCTCACAGCTCTTATTACTGATGTGGGAACCACAATACAAATCCAAGGAATGAAAACTATCAAGCAAACATCGGTACCCTTGGAAGTTCAAGGTGCTCTTGCACAGATAGCATGCTCTCTTAATGAACTCATGCTCACCAGCATAAAATCAGTACAGAAAAAAGAGCCTGAAGCTTCATTTGAAAAAGTGATCTTTAAAGCCCTGGATGTGTCCTGTGTGACCAAAGCAACTACAGATGAGATGGTACAAGGACTGCTTTCCAAGAGAAGGGCTGAATTTGTCTTACCTTACCAACAGGGCCTCACCAAATTCATTTTTTAACTAAATTCAGGAAGCTTTTACCTCAAGTTTTATAACTGCTTTCAAATTATGTTATGCAGATAGAATGACCACTTCATGATTTGGAAAGTTATATGCAGAAATTAATATTAAAAATATAGCAAGGTTAAAGATAAGCCAATTCTCTCCTCTCCTTCCAGGAGGAAGGAGTTTCTACAGACCTCCTCCCAAGCAAAGGATATTAATTATTTAGCATGCGACTAATCCCTTAAGTAATCTCACCGCTAGCCAACCAACAATAAAGTTTTGGTGAAAGAATTAAATCATCTTCCCTAACTGTCATGCCAGTACTGACTCCATATGTAATAATTACCTACTTCACAATCCCACCCCAACTACAACCCTTTGGAAATACTTGTCAGCAACAAATGGACTTTGATAAATGCTAGCACGTAAGTGGCAAAGCCACACGGCCTCATGTTGCGGGCCAAGGCTGCTCCAGAAATTGTTCTGTCAAAGCATCCTAGTGAAACCAGATGATTCTATCAGTGACCCATACAGCAGGGGCAGAAGCTATGCCACTCTGCACATCTGTGCTCCTGATACAACCACATTGAATTTGAGGCCTCATTGAACCTTATTTCAAGGTAGAAGTACTAAGTTCAAGTTCCCAAGCAAGGTTCCCCCCCCGCCCAAAGAAAGCTAAAAGCGCAAAGAGAAGCTAATCCAGTTTCATGTCCTTGCCTCTTTATAATCATTGGCAAGCAGTATTCACAAGCTAATATCCCTACAGAAAGCTGTTTAGGACACCGCCTACATATTAAAATCAGTCCCAAATTCAACATAAGCTACCATTCATACACCTTGAATACAGACTGGTAGCATCTCCTGCAACTACTGGTTGTTGTGCCAAGTTCCTGTAACAACATACAAACTGTCTAAATTATAAGAAATAAAAGACACCATATTCTCAGAAGAGCAGTTTAAGTGAAGCACACATTTTCAATATTTAAAAAGCTACCTCTATCCATAATGGATGTACGGCTACAGGAGAAAATTTCAACTTCGCTTCACACAATCCTTAGGGACATAACAGAAACATGACTGCCCTAGTAAATTGGGTTATAAAGGGAGGAAGTGGGGAGAGAAGAAACTCAGTTTTATACAAAACAGGCATAAACCAATTTTTCAGTGAAGCTTTAAGTTGCTAGCAACTACACGTGTTCAATTAGTCACCTAAAATGTAGTCTAACCTTCAGACACACAGCCACCTACTCTATTATGATCAGATTTCCCCCCTGGAAGAAATGTCCAATTTCCAAGCAATTATCATCATTAGCCATTTCTTACTCTGATTGCACTTCCCTTCTTTAGGTTTAACTGTGTAATATTTCTGAAGGCTAGCAAATTTCTGATCATGCAACTGCCAAAAGCCTCTAACAAAGGAACCCTTTCATAATAGGCGAGAGCTTCCGACATCTCCATTCTACTTCAGTGCAACCCCCATTTTCACCATAACGTTTCAAGTCAGGGATGACTACAACTTCAACTATTTTCTTTTTTTAATAACATCTTCAGACACTTATAGACATTGACACACCATTTGGATCGAAGAGAAAACGACTGCAGTGTAATACCAAAGTACTAACTAGGAAGAGAGTTCAAGACTGCCAGGGCTAACAAATCACTTGTTCTTGGTCTGTGTGTCCACCCACAACCAGCTTCTACACTAGAAAATTTATAGCTGACATTTAAGCACTGTTCACCTGCAAAGGCTGAAGCATTTTCCCCTGGAATTTACAGAAGCTGTAGTAGGGCACTGAAAACACTACACTGCACAGACTTTACTTTTTACAAAATAAGAACTAAACCAAATTGCAGTGAGATTTAGAGACAGGATCAGCTTCTTGCCATAGCAGTGGCACTCAAAACGTGGGGCTAAGTGATTGCTACCTTTGGATTTCAAGGCTTTCAAGGAAGTCATGCAGCTTCAGAGATTTATTTTTAGTTAGAATTCCCCTTTTACTGGGCATAAAGGGGAAGGGAAAGTTCTTCCTAATTATTGGCATCACACTGGAAACATACAGTAGACAGTTGTCACCGTTCTAACATACATGTTCTGGGGAAGGACAAACAGTGAAAAGGCCCACACAAAGGACATTTAAGTCTTTTGCTATCATACTTCCAGAACATACTATTTAGACAGTAACTTCCCTGTCAGGCCAAACAGAGCCTGCAAAACCAGTTTAATCATCTCCTTGGTTACTCATCTATTTGAGTGGTTCATCAAGCCAGTTCTTAAGACTGCATATTTCAGAATGTATAACTACAGTTGAATTGCTAACCAGCTATCTAGTTTACTACTTAGGTGTTTGGGGTTTTTTTTAGAAGAACTTACAGTCAGATGAAATGGGTCACACCTCAACAATTTAACTGGAAAAGCATCAGTAGTTTCTATTTCAGCAGCATCTGAAGTGACCGCTGAATGACTTAAACATAGGAAAAGCAAAATTTGCTAGCAGAGTCCTGTGTTCCAAATACTGGATTTCAATATGGTATTTACAATGGAAGCACACCAGTAAAAACAAGCACAATGTGTCCTCAAGCAAGGCAAAAATTATGGAAGAAAAGTTTAAAGGCACAAAAGTAAAGAAATTCATCACAACACAAAAAATGCAAGGAGACAAGAACTCAAAGGCTGACACACAGATACTCATTCTCTCTCCCAAATGAGACTTTTATGGTTTCTGAGCAAAGGCTTGGCTACCTCAAGAAACTCAGTCCACGAGTTTCTTAAAGCCAGAACTACCGAATAGCAGAGGAAACCTTTTCTACATCTCACAATCCCTCCACCTTCCACATCCTGGCTCCTCTGCAGTGCCAAGGTAACTGTTTACACAGCCTCATGATGAACTAGCAGCTGTTTTAAGATGGCTCAAAATCCTTCTGCCGTGTTATTTTAACCCTGAATCAATATGCCAGTCCAATCCAGTAGGCAAAGGCAAAACAAGTTGTAGCAGGACAAGTAGAAGTAGTGTGAGACAAAGTAGCCAAGGATAAAGGAAATTAAGCTGCTGGCAGCGGAGTCAGCTTAATGCCATAGTTTCATGTGCAGTTCTGTCAGCCGTGCTCCTCCAAGACAGACCTGTCTTCAGGCAGATTTGGGAGATCTACACTCTATGGCAAAGCGGAATAACTAATTGTGTGGCCAAACGCCGTAGTGTCAGCGACCAGTACATTATTTCATCACCCCTCCGAGAGGGATAATAAAATTATGTTCATATATGCAGCAATTTGTATGATGCAGAAAATGCTATTTTTCCCCTTAAATGTTTAGTTTTGCAGCTAGGCAACTTTGAACATTGTGAAGATTCTGCTTTTAACATCATAACCACATGAACAGACAACAACGCTGAACTAAAACTGCCTTGCTCACAACAGGCCAGAGGCAGGAGCTCTGGGGGGGGGGGGGTGGTCTACCCCCTCCCCATCCCTTTTGTTTTTTGTGGTGAGTTTTTTTTTTTTAAGGAGGGATTGGCTAGGGTACACTGCTACATAAGGTTTGAGGAAAAAGTTTCTTGGAGAGGATTAGCTAAACCTCCCCTGGAGAGCTTGATAGCCCCACAGGAAAAGCTGCTTTCTGTTTGGGTTATAAGGAGTACAAACCAGGCAAGAGATTAGGTGTGAAAGGTGAGAGCAGCAAAGCCTGCTTTTAATAAGCATTTCAAATATGAGAGTTTCTAAAAATAATGTACAACAGTGCAGATACAGTAAGGGAGAAAACACCATGTACCGTTTGTCAGCAAAGATCATTCCTGCAGAACTGGAAGTCCTTGGAGGGCAAAGACAGAACTGCAAGGGTTTTTGACCATAAACAGATGGTCTGCTAGGAAAATTGCATTAGGTGGGGGGAGATTTGGACGTGACCCAAGATCTTTCAGACCACCATGCCTAGAAATTAATTCAAGTTTTCCCTGCTACTGATTCCAGCAATAACAGGCTGCCATCGTGATCACTACTAGAGGCAGAAAAATGAAAGGCCAGAAAAGGAAGTAAAAGGCAGGGCTAAGTACAAGTCACAGTGTATTCTCAGTAGAGGATTTATTCATTTACTTAGGGGGAAGTGCTGCAGCACATCAAATGAGAAGGTAATTTAACAGAAGCTGCAAGCTTTCTTACTGTTTTGCATTAGGCTTCCCTTCCTAGGAGGGTGGCTGATACCAGGAATTAGTTTGTATCTTATACACAGCTTGTGATGCTGTCTGAATTGTACCAGTATTCCCTTCATAATACTTCATTTTTTAAACTAGAAATAGCAAGACTTAATACAAAGTTTAACAAAACTAGGAAAAGCTTTGAGTTATGTGTTTTGGATAAGCCCATGTAATATGACTAAATCAAGAGTAAGGAGGTTTTTTTAAGTCATTTCAAGTGCATCAGAGTGAACCTAGACTAACATAATTCAACCTGTGTTTAACCAGTATTTTATCTGTATTTTCTCATACAGTATTACCATTCTGCTATCTCCTTGCAGTATTTTAGCAACAGTCCCAAAGCATAGTGGGTAAAATGTCCCATAAAACCTGTGTGTCAGCGACACTTGTTCAACAATGTTAAGTAAACATACTGCATTTAGAAATACATTACATTCCTAGAGACTAGTTTTCAGACATCTAACATACTCCAAATAAGTTCCAGAAAGAGCTTTCCACGACACACTGCAGAAATGCTACAGCATTATGTTAACACTGACAGTAATAAAGCCTGGACCTTTACCATTACTACGACTATTAATACACGTCTGCATCCCTTCACAATCAAATCACCTGCAACGTTTCTCTTTCTCCAGCCTAGAAAGTTCTTAACCACAAAACTGCATGTGAAAGTTCATTCTTTAGAATCAGTGCAGACAAGAAAGCAGAAGGCTATGCATGCTTTAATTCAAAGGAGTGGGGTTCTTTTCTTTTTAAAAGCTCATGATACAATCCTCAGCCACAAATGAGAACTGGGATGTCATTAATATATTATTTTGAAGACACCCCACATAAATGACAGTCGGGCAGTGAAAATCAAAGCATGTGTTTTAAGTCCCCAAAATTCTCAGACCTTGCTGCTGCAGTCTCCTACTCCATACTTCACCTTTGGCCTCCCTCGCTGTTCGATTACCACATCTTCCCCACCTGTTGGGCCTCCAGTTCTGTGCCTTGAACTCCCCCTTTCCAGAGACTTCTACTTCCCCTCGCACAGCCCGAGCCCGGCCGCACGCTGTGCCCCGCACCCACCTCCTCTTCTAGCTCTGTGGGGCCTCCTACTTATGGTTGGCGTTTTTAGGTAGCTCATGACTATAGCTAATGAGTATTCCCACACACGTTACCGGCCGACATTAGCACAAGAAGACAGATAAAGCCCAAACCACTAGCCAACCCC
>NW_010522284.1:0-1857 GCF_000687285.1 Phaethon lepturus
GCTCTATCCTGGCTGAAACCAGGACACCCCCCCAGCCTTTAAAAATATCTGCTTCTGAAGGTGTGGATGGGGAACAAACCTTAGCCATTTCCTATAGACCCTCACTTAAATTGTAACATAAGAAAACCACAGAAAGTAGCTACACATACGAAAAGTCCTCTGAATCTTGCAACTGTTAATTCTGTACTTGGAGAACTGTTGTTTTGATATCAGAACTGGAACCAGTCTGAAAAATAACAGGGCTTGAATATCACTTCTTCATCCTGTTGTATCAGAATACAATAAAGAGGCTGTGCATTGAGAAGATAACATAAAGTGACATATTTTTAATAACTGCTGTAATGGGTTTTACTGCTGGAGAGATGAGCCCTTAGGCATTGATATCCACATTCTTGAGTTGATATTAAATAGATAAATTTCAAATTTTTTAGATGTTATTCTCTTAGGATACCTGTTCACATTTTACAAAGCAAACTAGAGACATATTTAAACAGATGAGCAAAAGATTAAAATTAAAAAACAGCCTACTTTTTCTCCAAGTAACTTTTTCAAATGGCACAGAGAACTTTACACAAGCTGAAGGAACCTCTACGTTTAATTCCTAAAGACAATGATATTTCCTCAGCTCATCCAGCAGTCTGGTCAGGTACTGCTGAGTCAACCTAGTTCTGGGACTTTCCTTGCTTGTTAAAGCTGCACACAGGCCTTGAGATGTCATTATTTCACTGATGTGACATTTAAAAAAAAAACCTTCTTGCTGGTTTACTGCAGCTTAGAAGTCAAGTTTTAAAAATCCTTATCATCATGTTTGCTCTCTTTAAATCCAAACCTGAAATGTCCATTCATTTGAAGAAGTAGCTTCTCTTTAATACTGTGATATTATTTCTCTCTGGTTCAGGTACTCTCACAGTTATATAAGGATGGACTCCAAGACACAGAATTTCATAAAACATTGACATTTAATTCGATTTCCTGCAGAGCTATCATGGAGTGTCAAGCATATTAAGGCATATGCCAGCATAGACTTTAAAAACTGTATAAGTTTCAGAAGATCTGCTTTGCATATATTATACAGAAAGATGTTGGGTGTTATACTGTTTCTGCTAGCATATCTAGCATTCTGCTTCTGGAAGTGATGAATATACAAAGGTCCAGAAAGAATATCTTCAAAGGATCCTTTTGGCCTACCAAAATCATCACCGTGAAAGACTATGATTACTCTATAAATACATGAGGGTGACGGGAAGAAGGAGTAAAGAAAGCCATGTAAGTGAAAGGAAATGCTTTGCACATAAGATCATGAACACAAACCAGCTGTAAATAAACTTAAACTAGAAATTTGAAGATAATAACAGAAATACTCTTCTGATCTTATAGGAATCATGAAGGAAACAAAAAAAGTCCAACTTGGAAAATGCATTTATGGAATTATATCAACTTAACCATGCTTCAATACCAGGGTAATGGCCTTGATGATTCAGTTGGTGTCCTCCATTCCAATCCTTTTATGTTTCCACAAGGATAATTGTGCAGTGCTGAAAATGTGAAAATATAATTACTAATGTCAAATGTTGCCCTAATCCCTGTGAAACAATTGCCATAATCAGTGAGAATCATCCTTTTATGATGATGATCATATACCAAAAATATGTTCAAATCAGCACAACTAAACTATTTCCTTAATGCAATGGATTGCATGTGAAACAAAAGCAGTGTATCTCCAAGCACCACCAGTAAAAACACTTTGGAAATACATTGGAAAGGAATATTTTGAGACACCTAATCTACTTTGGTGTCTTTTTGTAGATCCAAGTATACTTGTATCGGTCATAGAATCACAGAACCATTAAGGTTGGA
>NW_010522285.1:0-1615 GCF_000687285.1 Phaethon lepturus
GCGGGGCCCTCGCACCCTCGGCCTCGCGCCCCGAGTCCTGCCAAGGGCCGCCGGCACGGCCTTCGCGGCAACGCAGGCGGCATGTTAGCATCTCGGTCTGCTGTGTCAGAAATATGCCCCTTGCGCTCTTTCCCGCAGGAGAGCAGCCGATGGGCTTGCGTGTGGAAAGGAGAAGCAAGCCGGAGGTGGGGGAGCCTGGCTTGTATTACTGCAGCACGCGCCTGCTCTGCCTCGGGCACCCTGGCCTCTCGGGCGTTTTCAGGAGTTTCTCTGCTCTCCTCCAAGCCTCTCCATTTGCTTCACCTTGCTTTCCCGTTCATGGTGGGAGGGTGTGAAGACTGCAGATGTGTCAGGCCACCAGCCAAGGCAGGGGCAGAGAGACAGGAGCGAGCAGGCTGAGTAAAATGATGGTGAGAAACTCGGGCAAGGGACTGCGAGGGGAAGGGGAGATGCTGCCAGACTTGTCTTTTCACCTGGCTGCCTTGGGAACAGTCCCACAGGTTCTGATTGATCACAGAATCATGGAATAGTTTGGGCTGGAAGGGACCTTTTAAGGTCATCTAGTCCAACCCCTCTGCAGTGAGCAGGGACATCTTCAACTAGACCAGGTTGCTCAGAGCCCTGTCCAGCCTGACCTGGAATGTTTCCAGGGATGGGTCACCCCTTTCTCCAAACCCTTCCCTCCTATCAGCCTTGAGCTTGTATCTCTGCGTAGTCTACCCATCAGAAAGTGTCTTGCCCAGCTCAGTGACCAGAGTAAATGCAATCAGCTTCTCTGGCCCTGACAGAGTTTCTTCCTCAGCGAGCAGGACTTGGCAAATCTGGGTCAGAAACTGCAAGCGAGTGACGGCATTGCTATCTGCAAGAAACTCCCATCCCAGGCAGGTCGTAGATATTTGAAACTTTCGGACATTTCATTGCCAGTAACAGAAAGGGAAAGGACGCATTCATCTTTTCTATACAGAATGCATGCAAGATATAAAACTGTAAATGCCCACCTTTGTCTTGTGGCAAGCCTTTTGCATTATGCTCAAAATACCTGGTTCTGTGCATTTACCCCAATGCATAACAGAACGTTTATCAAAGTTATCCTTGACTTTGTCTTCTCTCGCTTTGGCAACTTGAGGCCTCCCCTCAATTCCCGTCTCCTCAGCAGAGAGTTAAGAATGCTGCTTTCTGTTCCTCCATCCCTGACGTATACAGACGGCCTAAGGGCAAGGTAGACAGCTGGCTGTCCTGGCCATAGGTAAAGGAACAAAAATATAAATTTGCAGAAGCGAAACATTGATCTCTAATTTCCCTGTTACCATGGGTAGAAATTAACTGAATCACTACAGTTCAGTAATTACCCTGGTCATCTGAGCCACGTGCCACGGTAATGAGCCATGTGCATGTTCCTAATTTGTGCCCTTATGAAAATAAATAGGCTAGCTTACATATTTTATTTTTTAAGTAAGTGGATTGGTTCAGAGACTGCACGCTGGCAGTTACCATAGCTCCAGGAATGAATGGTGATCTATTAAATCACAGGAACTTCATTTCATACTTCTGTTCGTCATCTATTCTGTCATTTTTCATCTCACTTTCTTGCTCCTAAATCTAAGTGAACTCTTTC
>NW_010522285.1:1646-6885 GCF_000687285.1 Phaethon lepturus
AGATGCACAGGCACAAAACCTCTACAGAAACCCCCACATCTTCCCCCCATCTGCACCTTCAGCAAACTACACCGCTCCAGTTATTTCAAGAACCTGAACAAACTTTGCTTGCCTCAGCTGTAACTTCTGCTCTACTGTGCAACACCCGAGAAGAGCTGTGCTCAGCCCGCATCCCGCCCGCTCCTCCCATTCCCTCCCCGGCCTCTCGCGCCCGTTGGCGTGCCCTGTGACACTCTCGCTGCTGCTGACCCCTTCCTTCCACTCTTCTTTCATGAAGCCACCACCTCACTATCTCCTCTATGTGACTATGGTCCTGCTGCTCTTCCAGTTTCCCTCACCCTCTCCTAGTGACGTCGCCGTTTCACGTTAGCTTATTCTCAAACAGCACTGCATGCACATTTTCTGTTTGACAGCATCTTCTCTTCCAAGTCCTACAAAACACCATTCTGGGTGTGTGTAAAGGCTGTCAGAACACGGAACAGCAAAATAGCATTCGCTTCTTATGTTCACTTCTTTTTATATAGCACAGCAAAAGAGCGAAAGCCCATTAAGTCACCAAAATCATCATCCTAATATGTCTCCAGAGCGCTAGCAGCAGCCGCATGGATTGCCCACCGCCCCAGGTCTTCACTCCTGTGTAGCTGATGCAAAAAGCCGAGTGAAACTCTGCAATACGACATTGGAAATCTGCCTCTCTCCAGGCTCCTTGGCACTGGGCCCAGCTCTCAATAAAAAAAAAAAAGGGCGAGGGGGCATGTCTCAGTGTGCATTGTAATCCCCACAATCGGGGTGCTATGCTCGTTTTTTAGGCAAAGGGCATTAGTTCGGAGAGGGGCTGCGTGAGTATTTGGCACTCTCATAAAATGTCTGTGAGACTGAGCATGTCCAGTCGTTGTTCCCCCCCAGGGATGATTTTTAACCCTTTCCTATCTGTATAGCTTCCTCTCCATTTAGATGGGCCTCCTCAATGTATTTCCTAATATTAAGTCATCTAGATGACAAAATCCTTCCTGTAAAATAGTTTAGGCCTTTAAAAATAAAAAATTGATCACCGGTGCAATTTCCCATTTCTACTTTTATGCAGCCTTCAAAGCATTATTCCCCTTTTTCTTCAGTTTCACTGCTAGTAATACTACTGAATCAAACCTTGAAGACTACATTCTTCTGCTAAAACTGGCCTGCGATGTGTCAGGAATTTGAATTTGTAGTATAAACTTAACTGAACACGTAAGGAATCTAGTAAGACAAGTCTAATACCAAATAGTTTGTTTCTAATATGGCAAAAAGAGGTTAAAATTAGCTCAGCATTAGCTAACATGCACCAGTTAACCGAGCTTTTTCTCTAGTCTAGCACATATCTCTTCCTATGATTTAGCTGTTTGAGGCCCATCCCAGAATTGGAAACCAGGTTTGAGCTTAAAAAACAAGGCAAAAATACAACAAACCTGAATTTATGGCAGGAAAAGAATGTGCATAGAAGTTAGTTAATGTGGTTAGGCTTAGTAAATAGCAAACACACACTTTTAACCACATAAATCCTTTTCCCGTACTAAGCAATCTAGAAATTGCAATTTAAGCATTAGTCCCTGTAAGATAGTTGATTTACTATACAACTGCAAAATTCCTGGCTACGTAATTTTAGTGGTTGGAGCTGTGTAGCCCCAAGCTCACAAAATTCTTTTCTTTTGCTATCCACAGGAAAAAAAAGAAGGAAAAAAAAAGGGAAATGAGATTTTCAGGCCTTGCTAGACCACCCTTTTGAGTCCCAGAGCCACCCTTCTTCAGAAAGTTGTTTTGGGATGTAGGCCTACAAGCCCTATGTTTTTTATTAGGAGCCTGAAATAACTGTGAGCAAATGATAGCAATTTTAGAGGAATGTGTCAAAATAATGAATAAAAATGATGAGTAGTTTTGAACAAATACGTCATCATTGCTGGTCCATACGATACTAACACAACCTTGCCAATTGCCGCTGCAGAGGCTGAATTTGCTTTAGAGAGGCACTGTGACTCGATGAGTGGGGCATTCAAGGGGCAACAAGGATATTGTGCTTGGCTCTGCCCATAGTCAGATAGCAAATCACTGAGAAGTTCATGGTTCATCTGTTGGTTCTCTTACTTATCTTGTGTCTTGCCCAGGAGCCTCCTTTGTGACTCAGTACCAGACTGTGCGTGTACAGCATCTAGAAGACAACAAAGACAGATCCTGCCCTGGTCAACCTGCGGGTTTTGGAACAGAGATTTTAGTTTTCTTTGCGGTTTTAGAAACTTAGCGTAAGATGTCTGGGATGTCAATTGAGGCTCCCGAGGAAAGAACCAAAAAAGATACTAATCATCCAAAAACATGACCAAGAAGCCATCTGAAAGAGCACATGGATACAGATACAGGTTTATGTAGCTTTGGCTGAGATGATAGTTTATATTATTTCTGAGCTATCAGGTAGTTACCTCCCACGTATGTAGAAATACTGAAGCTTGCCCTTTGTCTTGTTCTCTCTCAACCTATTCTGTTTTGAAAGATAGATCCCTTCAGAGATTTTTTCTCTTATCTCCCTAAACTTAGTGAAGTCAGTGAAGAGTCTGGAGATTGTTTGGCCTTAAGACACCTAGAAAAAGGAATATGGAGTGTGATGGAGAAAGCTAGAGACTCTTTCAAGTGTTGAGGAAGCCCCTGCTTGACCGTTCACTCCTGCCTTCCAACCGCAGTGTGATCTGGAAGGTGGCGAGGTGGGGAGAGGGACAGCACAGCACGGCGGACGAGCAGGCGCGTGATGCAGTGCCGGCCCAATGTTGCTGCAGGGCAGATCAAGTACTGTCATGGCAGGTAAAAATATTCTGGAAAGGGAGGCTCCTGTTGCCTTAGGGAGTATTTCAGAGTACACATGCAGGGTGGGGAACATGATGTACATGGACGTAGATGGGGAAATAGTTTAAAACCATGATGTGAATAGAATAAGAGGAATTTCTGTAAATGATGCAGCCATCAGGAAATTAAAAATGGGTTATTTTAAATGTGGCTAAAAGTGGACACTGCAGACATCAGCATAACCCAGACTGAAGCTGATATATCTTTATAATATGCTGACACAGTCTTGAATCTGAGAACTGTAGATTGTTGGGGATTTTCTTTTAAAAGTTGTATATTGTTTACATGCTTATTCTTCCTCTGTTTTTTCCTGAACAGTTTTATAGTCTGTTGCTTTCTCCTAACATTTTGTTCTATATATTTTGGACAAGTAGCCTTCTATTTCCTCTCTTTTCTACAATTCCTCTTATGGGAACTTTTTTCAGGATTTGAAACCCCAGGCCTAGTCTGCAATTAAACTGACATTAATGAGAGGATATTCACCTGGATAGACTACTGGCCTCACCCACTGGGTCAGAGCTCATGTTCTCAGGCTCAGCTGTGGTGAGAACCTTTCTAGGCAAGATGCTAATGTGAGATGCTTCCCAAACTCAAAGAGTTGCATGACTCATACTCACCTGAGAACAGTGTCAGAGAAGACAATGGTATTATCCAGGGAAAATATAAAATTAGTCTGTAAGACCATGTCATATTATATGACTGAAAAGAGCGTCGGGGACATCTTAACCAGCTTACAATCCAAATTTGAATCAAAACATTAGCTAATTTACGTAAATGTATCTTCATTGTACTGAGCAGGGCAATCCCGCTCAGCGTGCTGGTCAGGGTGACCCAGCAACAGCCGTTCCTCACTGTAAGGTTTTGCTCTTTGTTTGCTGTGCCAAGGACAGTCTGAGGTTGTCAAAGCAGCGTTTCAGGGAAGCGACTCACCGCCTCCCAAGTGCCGATGCCACTAAAAGCCCCTTCATCCTTACTGCTTTCTGTAACTAGAACATGTTGTGCTATGCCTGGACTTACCCTCTCTCTCAGTGTTTTCGTGGCAGAGAAGCAGACGCTCTTGGACCGCTCAGCCCAGTAGAGCTAGCAGAAAGGGAAACTTAATGAGCCTTCTGTGTACATAACTTTCCACGGGTCTGAAAACAGTTCACTGAGACGTGGCGTGAAGTCATAGCCGCGCACTTCACTTTGGCACGACGCTTTTCCAGTCATTCGGGCGCCGGCAGGTCATGTAAAGCCGGGCAGGACTGACAAGGAGATGGCAGAAGGGACGCTCCATGCACGGTCTAGCACAGCAGTGAAGACGACCGAAAGCTTGCTCTCTCTGCAAGCTATGGACACGGCACGTTCCCAGTTTTCCTTACGCAGCATGCCGCGTACACACCACCACGTCGCTCCGCCATTGCCACCAGCCTGCGCCTCTCCCACGCGCTGCACCCAGCTCTCCTCCCAGCACGCGTGGCTGGCGCCGCAAGTATGGGCAGCCAGGAGTGCCTGCCGTCTCTGAGACGCTGGCTTTCGCGTGGGGCTTCGGCTACTAACTGCTGAAGTCACTCTTGAGCTAAGTTAGTCCCTGCAGCGGCCAAATACCCTTAGAAAACAATTCTCAAGTGAGCTGTGTCGGTACTGAATATTCAATACCAGGGTTTCTATTTCAGGAAGGCTGTTTCTATTTTCATGTATATAATATAGCCAAGCTATAATCAGAAGAATTATATCCACTCACAGTCCTCCCTATAAATATTTAACACTGTCTGAGATAAGCTTTTTTAACAACGTCCACAGCTATATTTTAGCCCACAGGCTGGGTTAAAATTTATACCACTTTTAAACAGACTTTTTCAGTACAGTCTTTCACTGAAATCTAGAAAGTTCCCATGGTTAGGAGGTAGTGGTATCTCAAGGTTTCATTTTCAAGTTTTGAAACGGATAAATAACAACACAAATTTTGTAAAATTTCATAGTTACTTCTGTAATTCTCATTTCACGCTTGCATCATCTGAGGCACCTTTCATTTAAAGCAGTTAATCCTGATTGATAGCAACATAAATAAAAACAGGAGTTGTTTCTCTATTTAAATGAAAATTAATATGCTACAGGTAAAGACAAATACATATGCACTCATGCAAAAATAGAAAAGTAGCAGGTTTGGTGCTGCTGCTATTTCTGTTGAGTTACTTAATTCATGATTACCTTAGTTGAACAACACCTTAAAGCATACAAAGTTTTACATACATGTGAAAGCTCACCAACATTGCACTTATATTCTTTAGAAAAAATAAGACCCTTTGACATCTCATCTGTAGAATTCTTCATAAGCTGAACAAGGACTTGAATAACTGCATGCTATTCAGGTCATTGGTTGAGAGAGTCCCTT
>NW_010522286.1:0-651 GCF_000687285.1 Phaethon lepturus
CTCTGCCCCCAAACCACTAAAACTTCCCAACAGGCAACAATTTGGGCACAGGGGATAGGTCAGGTCAGTTCTTTCAGTGTTCTCATAAAACCCAGGGCACGTGTTTTATCTCTTCCTAAACTGTTTTTCTCTTTTCTTCACATTCCTCCCGCCGAAAGAGAAAAAAAGCCGACGACTAACAACATCAGGACATTTTGATGCCAATACATGAGGTTGCCAATAAGCGTGCCACAGGAATAGGTGCAGCGAGCTGAAAGCTGCAAGGCACACATATCGCAGTGCGCAATGAGGAACGGTCAGTGCAGATCAGCACCCTTGTTCTGGCCGACAGCCATTGCTGAAGACAAGGCTGCTTGGTCAGGATGCTGAACCCCCACTGCATCCACAGCGAGCCCTGACCATAAGGGGACAGAGAGAGATGCAGAGTGACTGTCCAGAAATGGTATTTGGCTCAGGGGCATGCAGGGCAACAAGGACCCTGACTGACTGATAACAAGTCATAGAATCGTCGAATCTTTGGACTGAAAGGAGCCTTTCAAGGCCACCTAGTCCAACCCGCCTGCAGTGAGCAAGGACATCTTCAACTAGAGCAGGCTGCTCAGAGCCCCATCCAACTGGAACTGGAATGTTTCCAGGGATGGGGCATCAACC
>NW_010522287.1:0-17521 GCF_000687285.1 Phaethon lepturus
CTTAGTGCTTCTGGAGGAAGGCAACTCACTTTTGGTTTTAGTTGAGACCTAAAGGTTAAGTCCTTAATTAACCTAAAGGATAAACAACAGTTGAGTTCACATTAAAGGTTTATCTAGGTCAAGCCCCTCTGAGGCGGATTGTAAAATGTGTCTAACAAAACTGAATAAGCTTTCCTTGCTGTATGAATAATGAACTTGGCAAAGGTCACAGTGAGCAGCTGAGCTGTATTGGCTCATGAGACTTGCATGTCTTGACCTTTGATCTCTTTAGTCTTAAAGTACCTGACAGTATTTGGTAGGACACATGAATTTCTACTCAGAACAGTGAGTCTGGCACTAGTGTTCTTACAAGGCTATGTGCTGTTCTCACTCAGGTTATTTTTTTAACTGATAAAGCTCCACCATTGAGGTGGACTTATTTGGAAGAAGATGCTTGCTGTTTCATGGCTTCATACTGCATCTCTTCAGTGTTCTGTGCTTGTCACCTTTTCCAGAAAGTCTAGGTCTGGAGACTAAATACAGGAGCTTTTCAGTATTGCTCTTTTCTACTTATGACCAACTTAGAATCATAGAATAGTTTGAGTTGGAAGGGACCTTTCAAGGTCATCTAGTCCAACCCTCCTGCAATGACCAGGGACATTTTCAACTAGAGCAGGTTGCTCACAGCCCTGTCCAACCTGACCTTGGATGTTTCCAGGGATGGGGCATCTGCCACCTCCCTGGGCAACCTGTGACAGTGTTTCACCACCCTCTTTGTGAAAAATTTCTTCCTTATCTCTAGTTTAAACCTGCCATCTCCTAGTTTAAAAAGCTTTAACTTTCCTGTTACAGCTAGAAACATGATAAACAAGACAGCTACCTTGGCTACTTCATAACAGCGGGCAACATGCATTCTCTCTTGTGCCAGGAGGGCAGTAAAACTGCTCCCCTGGGCTGGAATCCTGCTGCCTCCACCTCATGGTGGAAGTGCCTGAATGTATGCCCTTCTAAGTAGGGGGAATACAATTTGAGGGTCCTTGAATGACTTCCAGGTATGTTTCGCTGGACATCAATGGACATCAATATCAGGTGGGTTGACTAGAGTGAATAAAAATGGCACAGAGAAGTGCTTTCTTTGGACTTGAGGGTTTCCTGTGAGCAGAGTAAAGAGAACTTTGGCTTCTAATGTAAATGAGTACTTGCAGACCAGGTACATCAAACAAGGAGGACTTTGGCAAGAGAGGGTGTGTGTAGCTGCCCGCTAGCTGTGCCCTGTAGCTGAGGCAACTAAAGCTGATACATTCTAGCAGCCTTTGCATGTTGGGTAATTAAAGGCCAAGACTTCTCTTCGTGAGTATAATGTGCTCTTAAATCTTTCTGGAGCATGACTGTAGGCAAGTAACTGGATATTTGAAGCTGGAGGTCATGCAAGACTTGGCTATGCACTTGCACTTAAGCATTCAAATATTATTCTTGCGTAATGGCTTAACATGGAGAGCTGTTGACTGCAGTATGCAATCTTCCTTATGTGGTTTAGCTGTAGATATTCAAGTGCTCCAGTCTTCCTTCTGGTTTGAGGAAACATGTATGAGACAAGCCCCCATTATAACAGAGGCTAAGTTGCTATATGAAATTCCACTTCAAAAAGCAGGTTACACTCCAGGAGTGCAAAGGCAGATTTGACTCCTCTTTTTTTAAGAGGAGCATCTCTCCAGATAAGAGTACAGATGCAGCGTGAAGTATGTCTTCAATGACTTGTGCCATATATGTTCTATACAGATTAATATGCCTTTACTGCGATTTCTAGGCAAACATCTGTCTTGATGAAGAGGAAGATGTATGCATATATTTACTGAGCATTAAACTTCATTAAGATGTTAATAGCCATCTGAAGTTCCAGCGGAATCCTGTCTGGCTAATATAATGCTTAAGAATACTTTCAGTCTAAGGCAGAAAGCTACAATCTGGAATGTAGTAGGGCCGAGGGGGGAGGGGTGTGGAATGCATCTAACTAAGTGCTCACCAAGATTTTTTTTAAAGCTTTTCAAAGTGTTAACCTAGTACTTGGGACTGACAGGTCTATCAATTCTTGCTGAAAAAGAGGATACTGTTTATCAATTCAACTCGGAACTTATATAGACAGAAGCTTTCTTTAATTGCTATAAGCATATGTTGCAATGTTCACCTCCTGTTGACTTTATAGTTGGGAGAAGGAGGGAAGAGGAACAAAAAACCTATGATTTTCACCATAATCTCCACACTTCATAGGAATGGCAGGTGTTCCTCTTGGGAGGGGAAGGTGTTATCTCTAACACCAAGAAAGAGGTTTAGTGTAGAGGAAGTGATTGTGATTGCAAGATTTAATAAAACTGCCTCTAAACTATGTATGGTACAGTATACCATGTAAATTCTTCTTTTCCTTGCATAGCTTCAGAGCCTTATCTCTAACTTGCACAAGCATTTCTAATGTCTATAAAACTGATCACTTTTCATTATCATGCTAATACAACTGACTTGTATTACTATTGATAATAAAAGCAAAACCAGGCATAATATTTGTTCGTTACTGATTTTTGCAGCATTCTAAGAACATACCTAATCCCCAGATTCTTGAACCAGGCAACCACTGACTTTCAATGTGTGGACCTAACCTTTGTATCAAATCTGTTACGTGATTATATTGGAGGCTGTGGGAAGGGAGGAGAGAAGGAAGTTACTGAGGACCTTGGTTTTCATCGGTTTTCCTGAAAGGGTCTGCATAAGTTTCAGGGCTGAACTGGTACAGTGGTTTGATTCATTCATGGTTAATTTTCCACAACCTAATTGGATCAAGATAGCTTGTGTCAACTGTGTAAATGATAGAGTTGCTTTCATCTTCAGTCAGTCTTGTAGCTCAAATTAACAGAATAAGCACCGCTATGTGGAAATATTGATCCTTAGTCTTCTGACTGTGCCAGAGTCCATTCTCTGTTTTGGTTTGCGATGGACAAACTGCAACAGAGAAGCTTGAGATGCCTCTGAGGCAAGATGGTTCAGGACAGGCTCACTGCACTGTTATGCCACTTAACTTGGAGTGGCATAGAAATGGGATGCACTTCGGGTGCAGTTCCTGCTGCCAATGCCATACAAGTTGAAAGCAGAACATCCCCTTGATGATGACTTCTGGCCAAGGATTACAGCAATTTACATAATCTTGTTTACATGGTGCATGCCTGGTGTTTGCCCTGTGTTTCAGACTGCCATGGTGATTTATGTAGTGCTCCTTTCCAGTGAAGTAATTTTTTAAAAATACTGTGCAGCAGAGAAAGGGTAGCATGAAGAGTATTGTGTAGGGGGCAAGGAGAGGGTTCTGAGCACAGCTGTACTACATAGCTGTACCCAAAGCCCAGAATGGCACCTCTTTCCTCAGATATTCTGTGGATGCTCGTGAGGAGCAGGCCTCCCTTAGGTTACAGCAGGATGAAACTGGAGAATGATTGCTCATGCATAGCTTGGCTTCTGCCTTCGTGCTTGCCTGTGTTCTGCCCCAGCCAGGACACTTCACGAGTGTGGTTCCGTGTGCCAGATGCTCTGCGGATCCCTGGGATGGCACAGGCACCTCTTCCTGAGAACTATTGGCTCCATCTTGTGGCTTTAAGGGTTAGAAGCTCTACCATGGAGAGGGGCTGCTCAGCTTGCTCAGACGAGCATACAAGTAGCTGTTATTAATCTGCTACCCGAATTACACGTAGAATACACGCTGACTGGATTATTCTTGTTCTCGTTGCTCTGCCGTATGATTCTCTCATGCAACAGGAGACCTTGTTCTAAATTAAAATTTTCCTTTTGCATGCAAATGCTAATGTTAATTCTTGTCTAAACATTCTAGTGTGCAGCAGAACACCCAGTTTCTCATGAGGATGGTGGCTTTATGATTTTTATGGCATTAAACCAGTTTGCTTTGCAAGTGTAAGTTTGTCCTGCTCACTGAGCACTGATTTGCATGCCAGAAGGAATGCTTATTGTTCCATGGGCCTGTGCAGTACTTCACAAAACATTTTGTTTCTAAGGGTGACTAAAGATGCTGTTTTTTCTTTGCAATATAAAGCCTTAATTGAGGGGGGGAATATCCTATTTAAAAATATTTTTTTACCCTGCCCCTCAGAGTGTCCTCTCCCCAAACTAAACATACACATTACGTAGTGTCTATTGTGGGAACATGAGGGAAATACCAGCACGTGGCCCCTTAAGCCTTGAAACTCCAAAGGTGTTGGAGGTAAAACGCTGAGGTGAGCCTGGGACCATATGCTCTGCAGTTGCCTTCCTGATAAAGTTGATTAATCTCCAGAGTTTACAGTAAGTTCCCTTCAATGAGCTTTGTTATTTGGCTTTGAGGCAGAATCATGTTTTTGATATAATCAGAGTTTTATAGGGTTTGTTTTTAAAGTCTAGTGTTCAGGGTATAGGAGGCTTTGTGCATGTTGGCTTCATAGGCCAAATACCAGAATTCAAGGAGAAACTTGTGCATACATGTAGCATTGAGAGACAAGGAAAGTTACTCCCTGCTGTTTAATAGTGCTCTGTTTTTGTTTTAAAAGGAAAACGCATACAACAAACTGAACTTGCTGTTTGGATGAGTGTTTCTCAACCTGTGGTCTGTAAAAGTGCTCTGTAACATGATTACCCTCCCCACAAAACGATGGCATTACACTTCTATATGTGTAAACAAGGAAAACAACTGTGGACTGGGGGAAGGAGTAATTAACTAAAAAATAGCCAAATTCTTTCTTGCTTCTAAATGAAAACCATCATGACAACATTGCCCAGGATAGGCTGCAGTTTTGCTCCTAAAAGGTTGTCTGGCTCTTCAGTTTTAGACAGGCTGGTGAGAACCTGAGAGATGGTCCTGGTCAGACACAGACCTCCCTGACAGAAGGATCCTTGCCCAGAATCACAGGATTCAGAAATCCGAAGTTAAAACTTTGTTTCCTGATTGGGAGGTGGAGCTATGAAAACCAAAACCTACTAGGTTGCTGAACAAATGCCTGCAGGTTAGACTAGGTGCTTGGTTTTAAATGAGGCTATTCTAGTTAGTGCCCTTGGTTATGGGTGTGGAAGAACCTCTTTCACTCTAGGGTCTCCATTTTCACTTCTTCATAGGCCTGCTTGGTTCTTTGTCCTTGGGCGTGTTCATCTTTACCCCTAGGGTTTCAAATCCTCCTAGTTCTACTTGGGTTCAGACTAAACATGAGCCCTTCTTTCCTTTCTTTCCTGGTGACTGTACTCCAATTAGCTGCTGAGCAGTGCCACTGGATGACAGGCACTCACGTCCCCAACTGTGGTCAGCTGCCCTGTTCCAGCTCTGAAGACTGCAGGACAGTAGAGAGTGAATGAGGCTGTGGGAGGAACAGCTACCCACAGAAGGATTATGAGCACTAGGAGAGCTGGACACTTCAGACTTTGCTGATGAGAGCTGCTTCCTACCTGCTGAGCAGCAGCAGAGCAAGTGATTCACCTATTCCTGCAGCCAGGTTGGAGTTTTCTTATGTGGTACCTTGAATAAATCCATTTGACTGATGATGGATGTGCAGCAAACAGTTGTGGAGCAGAGGGTAACACTGTGCCTGTTTTGAGTTGTTTTGATTTGCCTTCTCCCCCTGCCCTGAGCAGTATGGAGGGAGGAGGGCAGGCAGAGCTTCTCCTGCGTGGGAATAAAGGCCACATTTGCAGCTTTGCCTCAGGAGCTTGAAAACCGTAAGTCAGGCCTCCAAAACTACATTTGGTTTAGAAATAATGAGATGCTTTAGAAAATGAACTTGGAGTTCTCTTTCACAGTCTTTTTGTTTCCAAGCCTTTTGAGTGCACTTGCTTCATGTTTGCAAGCTTTCTTTCTTCAACAATGATGGTAGAAGTATTTTTTTCAATGAAAACAAAGATGTTCTTATGCTTGCTAATTCCAGCACCTGGGGCATAAATTTTCAAATATTGTGGCATTTGGAGAGGAGTGGAGGCAGGACACACAACACACTCAACTTCAAGACCCATTTCCGCTGGGTCACCATCCTCTACAGTAGGAATCTGAAGGACTGCAAACGCTGAAGCATAAGGACCCCCGTTGGTGGTCCCAGTGTCTATCTTGGCAGCTTGCCAGGAGCCCAAGGGATGCACTTAATTTTCTTTATTCATTAGCATATTTTTAATCAAATCCATCAAACCACAATGTTTCCACATGTCTCTCCCATGGCAAATGAACAAAAATAGGTCAGCGCTCAAATGCACCTTTAACACACTGCAATTCTGCAGTTCACTCCTTTGCTGTAGTTGCAGTTGGAAGACAGCAAATGACCTGTTCTCTGCACCTGGTGAAAACTTGAAATGAAGACTACTTCTCTCCTGAAAGAGGAAAGCACGTGGAGTTTGTCTGTGATATAGCCTGTTTTCCATCCGCTGCCCAGTCAGAGGGCAGAAAGAGCTGCATCTGAATCCTCTCCAACTTAGCTTCAAGTTTACAATATTTGTTTAATGTTAATTTCTAGTGAATAATCAAGCAGGTGCAATGTCCAGGGCTGAATTCCCTGGCCCTAATGAAGTTTCAAGACTGCTTACACCTAGTTTAATAACAGGCTTTTTGCATTCTTGTCACCTGTAACCTACCTTCATATACCTCATGCTGCCAACCCATCTCTAGCCAGGCAAGGAAAATGTTGCAGTGCTGAGATCATGTTCACACTTGCAGCTGAGACGTGTCTTGCCTTGTTTCTTATCTCTGAATTGTTCATAACAAGGGCTAAGTAAAAATTACTCTTCATGTTTTTTACATGAGCTTTCAAAGTTGGTTACACTGTTCTGGGTGGGGTGAATATTGCATCAACACCAAGTTAAAACTTATCTTTTGTTCCTCTTTTTTGGAAATGGGTATATAGGTTCCAGGGGAACAGTCTTCCCCATGAGACCAAAATCAAGTAAAGTCTAAGGTATTAAATATATTTGAGTATTTGAAATGCAAGTCTATGACAAAGGGGTGTATGCTTTACTTTCTGTTCTCTTTCTTCCTAAAAAACAAACCAGGACTTTGAGTTAAGCAAGTCATTGAAGACCTATCCTGAACGTAGAAATTGGAATGGGCTCGTAGCCTATTCCTAGCTGCGGAAGAGCTAAGGAAGCGAAAGGTGAAAAGCTCTGCAGCACCCAGGCGCGATTCCAAGAAGCCCCACCTCTCCTGGTAACCCTTTCCTGCTGACAGCCCGTCACCCCAGGCAGGCTGCAGCAAGTGATGCGTGCATCCCCTGATTCCCTCTGCTGCCGGCAGATTCTCCCTTTCGGTCGTCACGGGCTCTTTTGAGGTTCCTCTTGTTTTGGGAGCTAACCCAAGGGGTGAGGGTAGGAAAGGTGTCTTAATGAGATTGTTAATTTTGCCTTTCCAGTTAAAGGTGCTAGGCATTTCCTGCTAGGAAGGCCTTTTGCATGTATATAGGACCAGAATATAGGTCCGTAGCGAGATGATGAGGTCGTCTCTGTTGTGCACTGGGTGGTCTCTGCTAAATAACAAAACATCCCAGCCACGGGCACGGGGACCTGTTTACTCGTTGCCTGTCGCATGCCTGTAACGGTTCACAGCAGCAGTCATGTTACGGGCAAATACTCTGCTTCTATCCATTTACTTTTCTATTCATTCAGCTCTTCCACTTCTGCTGTAAGAACCATCCGCATTGACTGCTATCAATCACTTGTTTGCTTTCAAATCTTAATACATACAACTAAGTGTTTGCCTTGCCTAAATCCAGCCTTACACCTGTATTCTTTTACTGTTCTTAAACAGCTTCTGCTAAACAAATTCAGCCCTGTTACCTCGACCGGTAAGATAAGTTACAGCAGGACCAATTTTGCTGCAGGCTCAATGCTGCGAGTTTGTGCCTTGTCGCTTAGAGAGGGGGGAGAGTCACTTGGCAACTTTAACTCGTGCTCGCTCTGCTCTCCGGCAGCGCCCGCTCTTTGGGCAGACCTGGATCTGTACAGCGTTTTATTGCACAGTGGTTTGGACTCTGGGGGAGCTCCACGTGCTATTGCTTTGTGGACTGCCAGTGTGCTGATTTTGGCTGGGATAGAGTTAATTTTCTTCATAGTAGCTAGTATGGGGCTATGTTTCGGATTGTGCTGAAAACAGTGTGGATAATACGGAGATGTTTTTGTTATTGCTGAGCAGGGCTTACACAGAATCAAGGCCTTTTCTGCTTCTCACACCACCCCACCAGCGAGTAGGCTGGGGGGGCACGAAAAGCACAAGTCTTCTCACTTTTCTGATTCTCTCCCCCACCCCACTGTGGGGGAGTGAGCAAGCGGCTGTGTGGTGCTTAGTTGTTGGCTGGGGTTAAACCATGACAGCTAGCGTGGCAAAAGCAGCGATGTTTCCGTTTGGGGGAAGCAGACTTACAAAAGGTGTGGGGCATCGCCATGGAGCGTTGCAATGCCTGTTCTCAGCAGCCACCACAAGCTCCAGATTTTTGCCTTTCGTAGCGAAGCTTACTGCACCATGCACCACCTCAAAATGGCAACCACCAAAGCCGAGAGCCTGCTTCGCTGCCTGAGCAAGCGCTGGGGAACACAGCCTCCTAAATCTACCTTGCCTGGGGGCTGAGGATCCCTTGGGCTTCACAATTTAGGCTCTCTTGGCTTTCTTCCAGGAACAGAGCGTGGGTCCGTTCTCGCAAGGGAAAGGCAGGGTGGTTGGCAGCGCGGCAGCGTTTTGTATACACTACATTCGGTGCTCAAAAGGCTAGTGCCGAACGTGGGGAATTTCACATGGCTCAATTCCCTTCTGCTGCAGGGAACATGTATGTCTCCTCTCCCAGCAGAGTGCACTTAGCAGGGTATGCTCTGTGCCAGGGAGGGGACTGCTGCTGTCCTCTTAAAGCTGGTCTCATGGGAATTGGCTAGTTCCGGATGTTTTGGCTAGCAAGGTGGGAAGCAGTGAGGCCTGGCCTCGTGGCTCTCTGAACTGTCTACCTAGAGAGCTGTGGGATCATGTTCCCTTTGGTCATGCACCAACTGAGAGCTCCTGTCCCAGCATCACCCCATAGCCTGCTCCTTCTGAGGAGACCTGCCCTGCCCCTTACGTTCCCTGGGACTCCTGTCAGGCAGGGAAGGGGACTGAGCCCAGCTCTTCTCTCATGAACCATTAGACTACTGACTAAATTAAAGTACGAATAAAAATAACCTACACCCATCCCCACCACCCACCTTGACCTCTTTTAGAAAAAGGGAAGGAAAAAAAAATTGTATTTATTGCTGAATTTTTGGACACCTGATCTGGAAGGTGGGCAGACTGAAAACACCTGCTGCACTGAGTCCTTAGGGAAGAAAGTCAGAAATGTTTGCCTAGTCATTGTGAGGCACTGAAGTCTGAGATGAATGCTGCAGGCTTTACGACGTGCAGAGGCTTTTGGCTTGCCACTAAAGGCAGTGACAGGCACCTGGGCATCTTGAGTATATCATCATAGAGGTCACTACCACATCAGATGTCTGAGGTGTGCTTGCTTCTTGCTATGACATAAGTGATTTTAACGTATAAAGTCAATTAACAGAAGGAGGAATTCAGCATCCGTTAAAACCACAGATTTTACAGATTTGAAGAAGTTGCACTAGCAGAAGTTGAGTAAGGCAAAGCAGAGTCTTCTGTCTCCTTGAGCGTTTTCCTGACCTGCGTGCACAACATGGTTTTTACTGGGAGTGACAGGGAGTGGGCATGCAACAAACATTTCCCCAAAGTGGAAACTGTGTGACAGCCTCATTTCTCATGACATTTGTCCAAGTAGCTCATCATGCTGTGGTCAATTTACTTTGCTGCCATCCAGGAAATACAGGTAAATAGCATGCAGTCACGCTGGTGATATTAAACAAAATATTCCTTCCCATTGTGACTCCACACCACTGGCATCTCTACTGTCCATTTTGTGGTAGAAAAGAAACATCTAAGAAGAGGAAGCAAGATCCCTAAGAAATGCAGTGTGAGCCGTCATACCTGATGCTCGCTTTTTATGTCATGATGAGGAGGCTATCTCTTCCCTGTCTGCAGTATAGGGGTACCGTGATGCCTAAATAATGGATTATCTTAAATTTCCCCTAACTCTGACATCTGGAAAGAGCTGTGGCTGTACAAAATACCATCTATTGCTAATTCTTTATGCAGCCCTAGCACCTCTCACCCTGAAGGACTTGAACTCTGGACCATGACCACCTTCCCAATCCCCCCAAAAGACCACAGTAAATGAGGCCGCCTTGGAGAAGTCCAGCTGTGTGATAGCAGCTGCTGCCTTATGCTCCCCTAAAGGGAAAGTGGGGCCTGTTTTGGGGTGCGATGGGACCAACTGGCTGCAAGCCTTGCATTTTCTCTCAGTGCCCTTCGCTGCTCTTGGAGAGGTGGCCCTGCAGAGGAGGGTCCCAAAGGATGTGCAGCAGCCAAATACAGCCTCTGCTGGAGGGAAAATTTGTGCGTGATTCAGAGCAAGTACCACTCTGTAATAACCTCTGCTAAAGACGAGCTGTGGAGAATAAAACAACTAATTGAGTCTGCGTTGGGATGCTTTAGTACCCATGCTGAAATTTGGCCAAGGGAATGAAGCTCACACCTTTCACTGTTGCACACAAATAAACCAATATTTCCAAGGGATCTCTCACAACCAGCAATGGTAAGGATTTATCACGCATAACATCCAAACCTGAACGCACCTGGCTCCTGTATGGGATCATTGGTGGTTGTTTTGGGGTTTTTTTTCTGGTTTTGTGGTTTGGTTTTTTTTTTTAATATTCCATTTTCAGCTGGAAATTACTGATGTGACCAAAGTCCGATTCCCTTCAGCAGTTTTTCCCTTCCTCCCCCCCACCTTTTCGCACTCCCTGAGGTCTGACCATCTGGAAATCCTCCTCCACCTCTTCATCATGTGTGAATTTCCACCTAGGGCTGAAAGTGTCACTGTACTAAAGTGTGATGCATTAACACATTGAGGCAGAAAGCAGAGGGGAGTTGGGGATTATAACACTTCATGACCCACTCTGCAGTCGCTCTATGATTTAATCATCTTTATCAGCTTGTATCCTTTTCTTTGTATCCCTGTGTTTTACCTGTATCCTTTATTAAAATATTCCCATAATTAAAATAAAACCCCACACAAACAAGTAAAGTGCAATACCTTGTCTTGAGAGTAGGATCAACTGAAAAAGGCAGATATTTCAAGGAGAACTTGCCTCACTCAAGCAAGGTGGAGGACCTAGATTGCTCTTTCACAATGAAGCTCACTAATTATCTGTATCTCCTTTTGCATATTGCAAACTTGGGGTTCTTTGCTGCCAACCCTCATACACATGATCAGAGCAACTATAATTTATTTATTTATATATATAAATAAAGTATAAGCAGTAATAATGCTATCTTGTACAGAAATGAAACCAAGCCCTGCAAAATATGTGCCATGTTGGTTTATCCTTTTGGCAGAGCAGAATGGAAAATTCACTAGTTTGGAAGTCAGCTGCCTAGCCTTCTCCTAGCTAAATACTGAGGCTTATTATGCTTCAAATAAATAAATAAGTATATATATTTCTTTTGTGGCTTGGTTGCTGTAATCATCTTGGATGTAATAATGTTAGTAGCCTCAGGGCTATATTTATTAAGATTTTAATTTAAAATCTTTCTGTCCTTCAGCATTTAAACAGAGGAAAACCCCATCTGGAGTAGCCAAAAAAAAGTTTCATCCTTTTCTTTTTCGTGCGTTCCCCTCCCCTAGGCCCTCTCTCTCATCTTTTAAGCAAAAAAAACCCCTAGAACAACGCACTTTCCTGTTGTAGCTCTGCACCCTCCTAACACTTCAGTACCTGCGGAGGCTTGGTAGACCCAACGTCTGCTTAATATGACCCATGTGCTCCTGCTCTCGCTGTCTCCGGAGCAGTGGTTTGGTTTCTTGCCTTTGTATAATAGTACCAGTGTATTTCACAGCAGTATTTCCACATACTATGATTTATTCTTAATAATGCTTTCGGTAAGGGCCTCAACCACAGCAACCCATGTCGGGGTGGGAGGGAGGCAAGATTCTTTCTCAGAAATGGCAAAGGGCTGTGGAGATGTTTTAGGGTTATTCTTTGTTAATAAGCTGCCTGAGTTCTGAGGCAATCATGGCAGGGAAATAACAGAACAGGAAGACCTGTTTGTAACCTGGGGAGTGAAAAACCCCCACAATCTTAAAACACCTTTGAGGGGGCATCTTGCTAAACTGCTTGGTCAAGGGGACAGCCTGCGCTGTCCCCGTGCCTGTGTTCTTTCAGGTGTTTTGGAAGCCACGGCAGATGTTAGCAACCAAGTCATACAGACTTTGCAATCTATTTTGTTTTAATCCCACGGCACGTTCAAGCTATTCCCTCATGAGGGGACAGGCAGCGCCGACTTATGAATGATAAATACTGAGCAGGGCAGAAGGCGATTCAGAAATTTTTGTTAATAACCCTCTCTCGTGATTTACTGGTACCGAAACATCAGCGACGGGTGGTAGCAGAGGACCTTGCTTGTAGCTCATGTCGGTGCAGCAAATGTTGAGGGTGACACAGCCTGAACATACTTGCGGAAGGCCTGCAGTAGCAAAATAGCACCGGGCAAATGACTGCAAATCATGTGGGCCAACTCCCAGCTGGACTAAATTGATAGAGCTCTATTAGCTGTCACAGTGCTCCCGCTCTGCCCCCGTGGAAGATCCTCCTTGCGTGAACCGGGGGACTTCGGTGCCGTTACAGGAGCGCCTTCCTCAGTTCTTGCTCTGCTCCTTGTCCCAGCAGTGAGTGAATCAGTCAACCGTATCACAATCATCTTTAAAACCGCACTCTGACATTCGTGTGAACAGCCAAACTGCACAATGGTTTTGGTTTGATACAACAAAAGACTTGTGGAAGACAAAACTGGACAATTAAGTATGAAAAGACTGAAAATTACTTTTGACAGACAGTACCAAGGCCATGCTGTTCCTGTAAAGCTCCATGAAGAGGATGAATTCCTGTACGCTGCTTTTCTCCACTTAATTTCAAAGCAACTAACAGAAGGTTGAATGCTGTCACCCTCAACTTATAGCTAGTGAAAATGGGGTACGGAGAAAGAAACTCAGGCCTGAGCACAGGTCTTCTGGCTGCAGCCTGTCCTACAGGCAGTAGGTGTAGACACTTCCTCTACATTGCGCAACTTGCTTGTAGAAAGGAGAAGGTGGCTCATGTTGGGGTACTCATCAAGTGCTCCTGATTGCCCCCATGAGATGTCTTGAGCTCTTGTACCCCGTTTCTGTCATGGCATTGGTACCAGGCATTTTTTGCTACTGAGTTCCGTTTCTCAGTCTTCATGACAAGTGTATGAGGACTGAGAAATGAAGAAACATTGGGGTTGTTTCCTGCAAAATGTTTTTTAAAAGGGGGTTGGACTAGGTGATCTTTAAAGGTCTCTTCCAATCCAAACTATTCTATGATTCTATGATTCATTTAAAACTGGAGGGAAATCTCTCCATCTTGTCACCGCTCCCTGATAATCACTGATTTTCTCAGAACAGCTGATTTTAAGATTGTGCTGTCCTACTGTTCATTTTCCTGAGCTGTTAGATGTATCAATCATAGCTGGATGTATAGAAGAAATACACCAACTGACTTCTAAATGCATTGCCTCGGTATGTAGCATTCAAATTACGAGGTCAAATTTTTAACTATTTTGTTTACCACCTAAATACAGATTTTATTTTTACTCACCTCTTTGCAAGAATTTTGGTGTTAACTTAAACAAACATGAAAATCATGTTCTTTAGCAGTATGTTAAAAATGCTTATATGTTAAAAGTGCTCACCACAAAGCAGACACTTCTTTGTTGGGCAACCAGCGCAGCTTTTTCATGTTGTCTGTGTGTCCTCACCCGCCCCAACCTATTTAGGTCAATACAAGCAACTTCAGAGGAAGTCACTGCCTGGTTATAAGGCTACGGCTTTGGACTGCAGAGGACAGACTGTGAGAGGAAAACAAGAGCACTTCTGGGCTGTCACCAAGCAGCAGATAGCTTTTGAATATCATGTGGGGCATCCACCCGATGGCGTTCGGTCCCTTTACTTTGGAAATTGAAGCAGATCCCTGAACTCGGTCCCTTTGCCAAAGGGCACGCTGCTTTGTGCGGAGACCTGCCTGAGGCGAGGTACGCGACCGCGTCGCTTCACGGCGCACAAGATTCGCCTGCGCTTCGTTCCGCGCAGCGAACGTGGGAGCTTGGAGGCAATCCTTCCCGGAGCTCGAAGGGGTCACTGAAGAGGACCGATCGGCCAACGTGTTGCCTGTGAGGCACTGCCAGGTAGCTGAGCTGAAGGGCGCGGGACGACAGCCGCGTTAAAGCAGGTGCAGCGGGGACGGGAGGCTGAGGCTGTGAGTGTGCCCTGCAGCCCCGAACCGCTGCCTCCCCCGTGCCCCCATCCTGCCTGACCCTTGTGCGAGGAGACGGCGTTCAATAGGTGCTCTTCAAAACCTGTTGAGGACTCTCTTTTATTTCTCTGTGACTCATCTTCCAGATTCTCGTTGTACCTGCTTTAGATGAGAGTTCCCAGTTTGGTCAGGTCCTTTGTTTCTGCCTGCTATATCCCCTTTTTCCAAGTAGTGCTAAGTAGGACCCTTCTTTTAAAGAGAGAAACAGTTTTCTGTCAAAGCAGCACAGGTAGGAGCAAAGGAGCCAGATTAACCTCTTCTTAGTGTTTTTTTTTCATGAGTTATGTTTACCTTTGCCAGTTCAGAAAATGTCCGTGTCGTTCAGAATGGCATTTACCATTAAACTATTGATTTTCAATGGGACTTACCCTTCTACAGAATTACGGTGCTTTTGAAACATCCACTGTTTTTGTTGCAGTTGTTTTAAAAGTAATTGTGTGTAGTGAGGAATCAATCTCATTAGAGATACACAATTTCATCTGAAGCAAAAGAATGGCATGAATACAAATTCCAGATAGAGCACAGTGCTCCCAGCCTGCCCCTGTAACCATGTGTCTCAGTTTCTCTATATTTACAGCAAGATGACAATGGCCACGTTGTAAAAAGCTCTTTCAGATACGAGGCAGAAGTAGATACTTCAAGGTCTAGCCTTGAAACTTCTGTGGGATAGCAATGCTCTTCCGAAGTGCCATTTAAAACAGATTGCCTTTCACTACGTGCAAAAATCCCCCGTGTAGATGAGGCTATATGAGCAAAAAAAAGTGCTTTTGCCAGTATAGCCTATTTTATTTGAGAAATGCTTGCAGAAAAAGATGCTTGTGCTAGTAAAACTTGTATTTGCTGGTTATCAAAGGAGAAGCATTTCTGGTAGAAACCGGGTCTCTTTTTGAAGCTTCATTCAGTTCAGCCATTGGTACAGTAAAGAAAATCCTTCCTCAAAGGGATTAGCAAGGTTACCTAACAGATATTATTAATGGTTTCAGAGCATTTATAGGTGCTTTAGCAATACGTGAGGGGTTAGATCCTTGGCTGGTGTAAATTGTTATGGTCCCGCTGAGGGTATCATGGAAGCACAGAGCAGCGAGTGAGCTGCTGCTCCGTTTCTAGAGCTTCCCGCCGACTTGGGGAGCTGCAGAGCTGCACCGACCGGCCTCCGTAGAAGTGTGACTCCTGCATCTGCCGCCTCCTGAGAAAAACGTGCACTAGCAAATATCTAGGTTATAGAGAAAGAGTTGTAGCGGTTTGTTGCCTCGGAAGCGTGCCGATTCACACTGGCTGTGGATTTCAGTTCACACTGATTTCATTGTATCAGTAGCTTTAATAACCATCAGATTTTAATCACGAGACTTGACGTTTCTACGGAGAATACCCCTGACACTGTACCTTATCACAGCGGGACTCCCTGGCTAACCGTGTGCTTGCAAGCACAAACCCCAGCCGTTTCCTTCCCAGTTTTCCCCTGCATTTAATGTATGGAAAAGCATGACCCTGAATCAGATGAATAGCAGCCGGTTTGAGAAGGTGTGTGTGAAAATGTCTCTTCACGCAGATGAGCTCAGAACAAATAGAATAGAGGGGAGGAGAGCGGAGCGGGTGGGAGTGTGAACTTACCCTTTCCCTGATAGTTCGGCCACTATGTGTAAGCAACAAGCTTATGCCTGAGGGAAAGAACTGAAAGCTGAGGAGATCTTAAAATTAACAGAGCTTTATAGCTCAATCGATAGGCCGTGCTCCCTGAGCAAGATTAGAAATCAAATGGCAAATTTCTTTCTCTTAACCCTGTTTGCTCTCCCTGTAGGCTCTTCTGCCTGAAAGCATCTAAGGTTTGATTAAGTTCTTCTCTAGGAGGAAGCCAGAGAAAGTCCATTGTGTGAGCGCTGCCTCCAGAATGCTGTGTTGGACACACTTTAAATAACAATAGAGGTTATTAGAGTATTAGTTTGTTAGTAATTGCTAGAGAAGATAAGTCTTCCCAGTATTTGAATATGCAAAATGGCTTTGGCTAACTGAAAAAGAGAGGGGGGAAAAAAAAAGCCAAAACATGCCACTGCAGTGAGTAACCGGGATGATTAAAAATCACTGTATGCAAAAAAGAAAAGCTCTACCTTGTTTTCCTACTAGAAATACCTTCCCAGATATGTTGTCCCCACCGAAGACATGATATTTTCTGGCTTTGGCATTTCATTCTCACTGGGGCAATGAAATAGCTGTTTTGAAAGAGAGCGGGACTGTGTTTGCACCTATTTCTTGACAGTGACCTCTGTGAACCAGTCATCACTGCTCTGCCTGCTGTTTTCTTGTTAGCTCTTTGCTGTCAAATTAATTACTGTGAAGTACTAAGCTTGTTGCATTCACGTGCTCTTATTAGCTCACAGGATGTCAGAGTGATTGGATTTTTAGCATTATTTCTTTTTTTACATTCCAGGCTTTCCATTCAAAACCTGTTACTGGCAGGGAGGAAATACTGTACCTAATTCTGATCTCCCGTCAGGGTAGCTCCAGTGATGCTGAGGAGTTGATTTACAATGCTCTATATGCAGTTAGACTGCGCTTATAATAAAACCAACATCAACAATCAGGTTGGGATTGCAATGTGATTTTGAAGCACAGCATTAAGTGTCTTTCCTTCTGCAGTACAGAACAAGAAAGAAAATATTTACAATGAGAACAGCATTTGTCCCTTTCCTTAAACCACAGTAACGAGCTGATCCTGCAGTTGGCCCTCTTCAAGCTCTGGCGCTGCCTGTGTGAGTGACCGCTAACAGAGCTCACACGTGGGCAGTCCTGGAATACAGGAGTTTTATTCTTCTTTTAAAAACAGAAATGCACAGAAGGGGCTTCTTAGCTGTCACGCGTGAAATTTGTGTGTCCTGCTTCTGCTGCCCCTTGAAAACCAGCATTCGGGTCAGTGAAAAAGACGAAGGTCTTGAGACTTGCTTTCATTCTTGACGGTAGAGTTTTTTTCTTTGTTAAAAAAGAAAACAGGGAGTGTAACAAGAACAGCTCGGGCCCGCTCCCGGGCTGTAGGAGGCTCAGTCCCAGCTGCTCCTTCGCCCGCTTCGGAGCGTCCACCTCCCGCGCCCAG
>NW_010522288.1:0-9174 GCF_000687285.1 Phaethon lepturus
AAAGGTCTGGGCGGTGTAGGGTCCTGTCAGCCACCACCTGAAGCACGTTCCTCTAGAGTACGAGCTGCCGTGTCCTGCTCCAGGTATGTGCTTTTGGTGAGTCGGTTTATACCTCAAAAGTGCCTGTTTCTTCCCCTGCCCTCTTCGTTGTGAGGGGGTTGGATGTTGAGCTTGTATGTTTTGTGTTTGCTCAAGTTTCAATGGACGGATTTTGCCCTCGATAACATGAACAGACAGTTGCACGATAACTGTATTTCAACTAGAAGAAAAATCACTACAGTTAAGGTGATGATTAGCCACAAATGTAAAACGAGCTTAACAAGAGGGAATAATACAGAGATTCATGCCTCAGGACTTTTGCCTGTACTGTACCAGCTGCCTAGAAGTGTTCAAATGTATAGTTTCATAATACAGCTATTTTGCAGAATATTATATAGTAAAAAAAATACTTTGTTAGGACTAAAAATAGTGAGTGAAAGCTTCAAACCAAATGGAGTGGCCTCCACCTCAGTTAGTTACCCACTTTCACCCCGCAGACTGTGTGCTTCAAGGAGAAAAGCCGATCCTCATGCTCTCTCAGTAGTTAAGTTGTCCCTTTTGGATCTTGCAGAACAGTATCAGTCATCTTATGTTAAGGGAAAAAAATGTCTAATCTTTGACAGAAATGAATTACTTCATATGGGACAGCTACATTTTGTCTGATACATGTCAGCTTTCACTGGGAGATCAAGAACTACGAAATAGATTTCATCAAGTTCTGAGATGGGAGGAAATGAAATCTTAGCAAAGAAAACAAGTTATGCCTTTAAAATGGATTGTACAAGCAAGAAGATCTATCAGGTGAAAATGGAATGTTAAAATCATTTGCCAAAAGATGACTTAGGCAATGCTGGGGAGACAGTAAAAGGGCCCTAATATTCCAAGTTTATCAAACGCCTGTTTAAGACATCTAGGTTTGCTGCTTGTCAGTTGTTTGTTTGTTGTTGGGGTTTTTTTAAATAGCCTGTAGGTATTTTCTGATGGTATGTTTTTATGAAACTCGTGTAAGGTACTTGTTCACTCCTCAATCCACAACGTAATTAATGATTGTGCTGTAGAATATCCAGGTTTGCATGCAGTTTCCCTCCTGATGATCTCTTCTTTCCGAAGATTATTTCCTGCATGACTAAGAAAGGGAATCTTCCAGTCTGTCTCCTGACAGACTGATAGTTTGGGCCACTGAGGTGTGGCCTTTTCCCCTGATTCATTTTTAGACTGAGTGGAAAGACAGAAAAATGAACAAGTCGCTGCTGTTTTGGTTTGAAAAGTATCCCAATTTGTCAGTTTACAAAAGCTTTCTTGTGCCTTCCTATCACTGTGTCTTTTCTCCTAGTATTAATTTCTCTCTTTTTCAGCCACAAGGCTAGTGAAATACAATTAAACAAAAAACCCAAACTGAATTGTTTGGATTAAAAAATTCTTAAAGGTGCACAGTATGAGGTTAGTTTTTATTTCTCTGCTTCACATCATCTCTTCTTGACAAAGTATTTTTGGCTCTTCCATGACCTCTGGAAGATGGAGCATATTGAAGACTGGGACCTGATTTGGAGTACTTGGCAATACATTATCCCAGTTTAGTGAATACCAAATCTGTGAATAAAATGTAGCACTCTTATGATTGAGGCTGCCTTTTTTGAAGAATGTGTGAAGTATATTCTGGAAGGCCAAGGCAGAGATGAAAACTCTAAAAGAAGTTAGTGTTCGCAAATTTGTCAAAATGCGTTGTTCTCATGCTTGGTGAACAGGAAGTATTTTTGAAAATTGTAGTTTTCCTCCCCTCCCCCAATCACCCTCTGTGAAACAAGCTCAAAATTGAGTGAAACTGTTGTTATTGTGTGGTTGCTTTGTTTTTCCATCAAGTGTGAAGTTTAAACTTCAGTTAAAGCCTGATAAGAGGACTAGATTGTAGATGTGTTAATTTGATGTAAACTAGAGTTTAGTTTTGGTTTTGCTTCTTGAGTTCTGAACATAAAGCCAAAATTATTACTAATACTCTTCTGCACCTTTTAAGATAGGACTTCACTAAAAGTGTGCTTGGGATCACATTAGTTATTTTCTGCTCAAATGCTGCTGCACTTACAGAAAATGCACATACTCAGGAAATTAACTTTTCTCCCTCCTAAAACCAGGATCAGATTCACTGAGTGACCTTGGTGTTTCCAGTCAGCTGGTCACTGAGGGATAAAAGCATAGATAACATTAGCTGTTGTCCTGTTGTCCTGTTTTTCTGACTGTTCTCCTTCCTGAAGAGAACTGGTGCTTCAGGCTGAAATGTCGGAGTAGAAGTGGGTGGTTAAAATTGCGATTTTTAGCTTTTTACTTGTTGACAATTTTCAGTTTTTATTACTCATCAAGACAGCAGTAACTTTGATTTATTTATGGGCTAAGTAAAGCAAATAAGACTGCTTGCACTAAGATTTCCAGGTACTGAAAAACAAGTTGCAACATTTTGCATTTCTTAATAAACTAAAAACTAGTGGACTTTATTGTATAACCCAGTCTGACTGAAATGAACAGCAGGTGGGGAATTCATTACGAAATCTGGCTTATTGTTCTCTATGCTTGTGTTTAAGGGGTCAAGCAAGCGTCTAGGGAATTATAGTACATGAGATTCTTAATATACTGTCAGAAACTGGGAATGTAGTAATAATAAGCCTGCATGGCTGGTCTGTGTTTCAAGATACCATGCAAGAGGATGGGGCCCTGTTTTTCATCATTTTGGGTATTTGGTTGCATGCAACTAAAGTAAGCAATTAGGCTTAGTGGACGTGGTATCTTGTGGGGCTTACACAGGAGCTAAGCAGAATATACCCCATATTAGTTCTTCAGTGCAAGAGACTAGGTGCTGTTGAGTGGACATTGGATTGTTATAGAATCATTTTGGGTTTTCTGTGCAGGTTCACTGTCTTGCTATGCCCAAGCATATATTGAGTGCTTGTTTACGCAATGCTTGTTTTACTGCAAATTTCCTAAGACACTGCAAAATTAAATATTTATGTTTGTATGTTTTCATACATCTGCTGTTTGTAACTGAATTTAGTGATTGAATTTGACTTGTAGAATTATCTCTGTTGATGCTGAGTTGAAGAGTACTAAGTGGAGCTGTAGTCTAACACACCACTGCAGAAAAATTATGTGATTCAAATCACCATGTAAAATGTGGGGAAAACATCAGAGAAACTATGCTTTCTAGTAGAATTTTGGTTTTAAATAGCACATAATTAACTTAATGTGAAGAAATCTGACCTCTCTCTGCTGTTAATATTGTCGAGAGGTGTTACAGCAAGAGCAAAGTAAGTTTCAAAACCTGTTAACACAATCAAGAATTGAGAGGGGGAGTAGGGAAAAAAAAAAAGAAATTGTAGATTGATTCTGAGTACCCTGTGGCTTATTGTATTTGTCAAAATACATAAAGCTTCTTCCCTGTCACCCTGTGATTTACAGTATGGCACTGTATTTGCTTAATTTCTCATCTCAGGTTTGTTGAAGTAAAATATTCAGTTTATTATGATGTTTAGGAGTATAACGTTAGCTTGATTCAGATAGTGCAAACATTGAATAATGGCTGAACATGGATTATATGTGATACTTGGGAAAATGTGTAATTCTCATGTCAAAAAGGCAGCTATAGCAATGGAAGAGTGCTGAGGATTTGTTTTATTTTCACAAGTTCTGCTCAAATCTGTGATCCTGCTGTGTATCTCTTACAGTTTTTAATGCTTGACTGTGGTAGTGACAGACTTCTTTCTTGTACATCAGACTTGGTTTTCCTTTTCCAATGGTTGCATAATCATTCTGATGGGGTACTATTACAGCAATTTAATAATTTCAAACAACTATTTCAGGTATTTAGAATTATTTCTTAAATGTGCTTTACATATGTCAGTACTCTTGTTAAGCGTTGTTGAGGCTACAATATTGAATTTATGACTAGCTGACAGTATGCAGGAGCATGCATATTCTCTTTCTCTGGATATTCAAACACTATTCTGTACAGCTTTACTTGTTCTAAGACTGCAGGTCTGTAGAGATGGGGCAAAACAGATAAAATGTTGAAAATACAGACTTTCAAAACAGAAGAAAAGCACTTCTGTGGAAAATAAAAATGAAAAGGAAAAAATTTAACGGATTCTGTGTTGTCATAAATTCTACCCTAAACAATTGATGTGTAACTCCTAAAATGTAGATCAGTGTCAGTCATGTTGAGACCAGTGCTGTGGTTGAATGCAGCTGAACTATATTGTAAACGAGCTTTCTGTCATATTCAGATCGTGCCATCAGATGGATGCTTTGCTGCCCATTTGTACCTGATGTGCTCTAGCTGCATTCTCTTCTTGGAAGACCTGCAGAGTATTTGAGGTTATTGGGCATGTTGTAATGAGGCATTGATCCTTATTGTAGCTGAAAACATTGATCTTCAGAAGAGGTTGCCTGAGTCTAGCCTGTGGAAGAAGCAATTTCTCATTTGTCATAGTTGGCTATGTCTGTGCATTAGGGCAGAAAGAGTGTACCCAAAAATACGTGACTGTAAACTGAGAAGCTTCAACCATATGCTGTCCTGTGATTTCAGTAGTTAGTGGAGATTGTTCTTGTTTACTTCCTTTTTTTACGTATTGTTTTTTAGGTGGTTTAGGGGTTGGCCATTTCTTTTCTGTTTCTGTGGTAAGTATTCACTTAGCTACCTATGTAGCTAGTCCCATTCACCTCCTGGCATTTTATTATTATTTCATTATTTGATCTTAACTGTATTTTCATGCTTCCAATGACTGTCAGATGTACCTTGTAATATGAAGGAAAGGGTATGCTTAAATCAGCACTTCTTTGGCCTCCTGCTTGTGCCCTGTCATTGACTAGCAATTATACCTGTGCAGCTGCTACAGTATCCCCTGGGAGTAAAATCTGAATGAGCTATGGCTTTTCTTTCTCTTTATAAATATACCAAGTAGTCCTACCATAGAAGTTTTCATGAGTGTCAGGGTCAATAGAAAATGACAAAGAGCTAAGATTGTGGAGCAATCAGCAAAGAATGTGAATTGGCAGTTTCATGCCTGCTCTGAGCTATACATCCCTCGAACAGTGAATTCAAGACTGTGCGACGAGAAACATTGCTGCTTACTGCAGAAACTATGATACCTGAGAAACTGCAGAAAGGGCTCCTTCAAGTAATGTCTGGCACTTTGAGAAGTGATGGTAGTGATGGAGTGGATCAAAAGCATTTTCTTTTCAAAACTACTGTGGAGTACATCCTTGATAAATTCAAGCATTAGCAGGTGACGTCTGTAAAAACTGATGGGGGGAGTATCTGTCTCCAGTTTGCCAATGGTTAGGAAGAGTGGGCTCAAAACCGCCAAACTGGTTTCAGCTGAGTACCTCAAACTGCCAAGCAGCTGAGAAGAAAAGTGTAAGAAGGGGTTTCTGATGTTTGTCAAGTGAGACAAATGCCACATGAAATACTAAGAGCTGAATGAATTAAAAATTCTGAAACGAAAATGTTGATTAGCTCAGATGTTTGAATTGAGTCAGAAAACTTCCTGTTCAGATAATACTCATGGAAAAGACCCCCTAATTAACGTACTTACACTCAGCACCTATTGTAATTCAAACTAATACACAGATATATTGTAGATTTTTCTGTGTTGCGTATGTCTTATTTATACATATTACTCATACTACGGTTCTGAATGAGAATTTGAGAGTTATTCTGCATGCCTATGTAACAAGGCCCTTGCAGGTCCTTGTATAAAAGCAGAATTATTTTTTTTTAAGCTGGTCTGTGGAAGATTGAAATCCATGAAAACCGTTAGACTGATTATCATCCTGTAACACTGTCAAAAATGATCGTAATTGGTGAGCATAAGCCATCCTCTACTAACAGTTTTTCTCTTTAATGGTGTTTTTGCCAAATCAGTGTCATTGAGATTCTGTAACGAACATTTCTGCTCCTAGGGTGTTTTTTTACTCAGATGAGAAGCTGGGGTTTAGGATAGTGTTTTATTGTGGCTACTACAGGACTGCAACTTTTCAGGTGATTAGCATTGTAGCTGATAGCAATTGAGAAACTCATGCAGAGAAATTTGTCCTCAATGGTGTTACTTGTCCAACATCAGTATCTGCTAGTGTATTCATGCTGTAGATTGTTTCTTCAGCACTGGCTGCTTCCCATTGGTTTTATTACTTTTATTTTGGGGCAGAGATGGGTGAGGGACATAATCAGATTCACATCTGTGCCTTGCTTTTCCTGATTGCCACTAAGAAAGGTGTTATTCAGAGCATAATCTTTAGGCAAAATTTGCTGTATTTCCAGCTGTTGGTTTTGTTGGGGTTTGTTTGTTTTGTTTTGGTTTTTAAGTTGGTTAACCTATCAAATGCTTTAATCTGAACTTTTTGCATAGAGGTCCCAAAGGCATAGCTTTTGTAATAGCTGGAGCACACCCTGTTGCAACTTTCATTGCCAGGTTCCTATTTTCCCCTGTATTTGAAGAATGCTTGGCCATGCTTTTGAGAACTGATTTAGTTTGTGGTCAGTTTGTGGAATGATCTGGATGTACTGCATCTCTCTATCTGCAAGTTTGTACACCTGAATGGAAATATAAGTTGTCTAATAGACTTTTTGCTTCTAATATGAACAAAAAAGGAAAATCTTCATGGAACACTTTGTATTATCCTTCATTCTGGGTAGATTTTCATAAAAGCCTCTTGAAATCATTAACTTCACTGAGTGGATTCAATGCGTAGATCAATCAGAATGTCTCGATGGATACAGAAGGGCTCTGTGTTTTCATTTGCTGGATAGCTCTTGCTTTTTCTTGTTTGTTCATTCATACAACTTCCAGGAGCAGAAATGGATTACCACTTCAGGGCCGATGGCATATGAATATGGTGTGACAATTAGTGGTTGTAATGGTACATGTCTGCCGTTTTAACTCAAACACTTGGCAAAACCCCTCTTATATCTAGAGGTATATGACCTGCAGAAGAATATGCTCTCGCATAATGATATAGAAGTTTTATATATGTTGCTATTATAGTCCCTTGTTTGCAACAGGGACAAAGCAGAGAAAGAAGTACATAGACTTTCAGGAAATAAAACATGAAATTTATTCTGCTTTAATTTTGCAGGATCTGTAGATACTTACTTTTGTTAGTTGTGAATCAGGATAGAGTTAGGTGGTAATTACTTTGTCAAATTTTCTAAATTTTTCTGTTCCAGTCCTTGTTAATGCTTTTAATGGTAGACACTTGAGCAAAAAGTAGTGTTATGTGGCCTCTTGTAGTAGGTGCTGCATATCTTTTGAACTAGGGTTAGAGACAGTCTTTTCAGACATGATCAGACAAATTCAACATTATTTTGAATATCTGTTGCTTAGTTTAACTATAGTGAAACCCAACTCTATGGCTCTGTGGCCTATCTGTCTTGCAGATTGCTCTTCTTCGGAGCCTGTGTAAATTGGGTTTGGGATTTTTTTTTTTCTTCTTTCAGTTTTAATATTCCTAAGCTTTCTTTTTTTCCCAAAGAAGTGGTAAACATAGGAGCTTTCTGAAACTAAAAACTAGAAAAAAAACCCAAACCCTACAACTTTGTAAAGTTAAAGTTTTGTAAAGTTTTCTTTTTCTGAAGAAAAAAGGTTATTTGATTGCTGTTTAAATGAATAACACTATATGGATTTTATTAAAGCACTGTATGTATCTTTGATGCATTCGTCGTGCATCAAACCAAACTTGCATGTTCACTTTTGAAAAAGGTGTTGATTTGTCCTCTTTGTTGCTTTTGTTAAGGTGATAACCTGCAGAATGCTACAAACCTTCCTTAGCTGTTAACAGCTAACTTTTCTACAGTGAGTGTTTAGTAAGATACTGTTTTATTCACAAAACATTGGTGAACATTTTTGCTGTTACTGCACACTTCAGGATGGAAAAAATACACGTTCCTGTAGCCAACTCTATATTCATTTGGGATAAAATACTTACATAGGAAATATTTGCCTTAAGTAGCTGTTAACAGTACTTTTCTACAGTGAGTGTTTAGTAAGATACTGTTTTATTCACAAAACATTGGTGAACATTTTTGCTGTTACTGCACACTTCAGGATGGAAAAAATACACGTTCCTGTAGCCAACTCTATATTCATTTGGGATAAAATACTTACATAGGAAATATTTGCCTTAAGGGCCTGTGTAGCTGCTGCTTTGAAGTACCTTTTTAGACTTCCTCTATATTTTTTTTCTTAAAAACTGTTTTTTAAGACTTTGGAAAAGTAGTTTCAATTATCTGAGATAATATAATGCTACCTTTTAAATGTTGTGCAAACTAGATAGAGTAACTTCCTAGAAGAATTAAAATGGCTTCTGTCCATTCTTTTTAGTTGAGACTATGTGTGAATTAAGTGAACCAGTGATCTGTCATACAGCAAAAAAAGTGTTGGTGTATCATGCTGCTTTCTTTTAAGTATGACTTAATTTTGATATAATTATATAATGATGTTCACTATCATGATGAATAAAAGATAACTATTGTAAGTTCTATTAACTGTTCTACATATATAATTTTGATGTGCATTCAAGTTGAAATCAGCTTTTTAAGTTCCGTGGTAGAATGTACATAAGGCACACTTAGTGAGGTGTGTGCAAGGCCATAGAATTGTGTGGTGCTTCTTTTTCCTTCAAATTGGCTTGGGTGGTTGTAGATGCCGTGTAGAGCTGTCAGATGCAAAACTTCCAGAAGTTACAAGTAACGTTTTTAGACACTGCCATGCATGCAGTATAAAAACATGCTTGTAATAGTATGAAACAGTATATACTATACAAATATGCGTCGAGCGGTATAAAAGAGAGGCTGCTTCAGAAATAAGCTGGAGACTGAATAGCTGCTCTGTATTTGGATATTAACCAACTCTTGGGGAAGTGTAACATGTAACTTGCACTGTTTGCTGCTTGTTGCAGTGTCACCTGGTGAATGTAAGTTTACTACTGAATTCCAAAGCTTACCTGGCATTGTTAGTTGGCAGTGGAGTACAGCTGTGGCAAGTTGGTATTATGTAGCTAGAAAGATTTTGTGCTGCTTATAATGAATAAGAACACTTCCAAACAGCAAGTGAGATGTGCTGTATTAGTGAAAGTTGCAACTGTCTGTACTTG
>NW_010522289.1:0-7728 GCF_000687285.1 Phaethon lepturus
GAGGTTTTCTCTGTCACTCGCCTGGGATGAGTAGTTATGAACCGCGGAACTTGTGACATCTTTTGACTGTTTATACTAGAACTCACAAAATAAGTTTATAAAACTGTTTTGCCAAATAATAAAACACGGCTAAGCAGGACGCTTAAGGAACGTTTTGTCGCTGCTTTCTCAGCAACAGCCGTGGCTGACCTCCCCAGAGGCCGGAACACCTCCCTGCGTACCGCTTCTGCTGGCGCGCGGGCCGTGCTGGGGAATTGCCGAGCTACAGCTGCCTTGAATGCGCTCTCAAGTGTGAGGCGTTGGCGGTGTTTCCTGTCTTTCAGTGGACGTAATTGATGCTCTAATAATACAATTTCCGTTTTTCCAGTAGCATCAGTGGTAGCAGTGTCAGTAGTGCAGCTGACCAGTCTTGTACAGATGTCCCCACAAATAACGTGATTAAAAAAAATTTGAGACACTGATGTGGCCTGTATGGCAGAACTGTATAAAGAAAAGCTTTACAGGTTTTAACAAATATAGTGTACAAATTATACTGCCATTAACTGAGACTGAAAGGAATACAGCTAGTTAGTAGTTTATCAGGTGAAGTTACACTGACGGAAGGTTCCCTGACCTGGTGAAGCAGACCTGTATTAAACGTTGTTCCAGTCTCATTACTGTGGAGAGACTGTAAGAATAAATTGTTGAAGCTCTGCCTTGAGGCTTTTTCCAGCTCCCAAGGGTGAATTGTCCCCAGTTGATCTCAGTCATGTCAACTCTTGAGACTAAGTGTGACAATTTAATAGTAGCAGTCAGATATTAAATAGTTAATGCTTAAGGGTGTAGAATGATATTTAAAAGTCCCATAGGACTCAATGCAAAAAACATGCATAGAACAACGATTATACCCATGGATCATAAACTATGAAATAGATCATTAAAATGGTAAGAAGGCTTATCCAATTCCAAATTACAATTGTTTGAACGCTGAGCAGCTTAAGAGAGCAAGCAGTACAATCATTCTCATCCAGAACAACAAACTGCTGCTGAGATAAAACCTTTTGGCTGGTAGTATCGTGATGAAAATACTAATCCGAGCTGTTAATCCTTTTGATTTATAGATATTACATAAATGATGTTGCTGATTTTTCTAAGCCTGCTTGTTAGGAGTGGCTACCTACTGTTCACCTTTAGAGAATGGCTTGTTGAGAACTCCACCGATGGGCTGACTACTTTGGGAGTGTTTCAGATGTAATACAGACTGCAAAAGTGAGCCTGAAAATTGCATCAGGTAAAGTTAAATTACTAAAAATGTCTATACAAATAGCCTACCTATCATACATTTAGAAAACAGTACATTTTTTGTTAGAATTAAGAGGTTATTGAACAAACTATTCTAGTGTTATAACAAATTGTAACCTGTTAAGCAGCTTTAGAAGCACAGCTGTGTATTGACACAGGAGTGGCTATGTTCCACCTGAACGACTCCCTGATCTGGTTCACCTTGCAGCCACACAAACAGCTGCATAGGCAACAGCAAAATGTACTTTCAACAGTGCCCTGAAATTGCCATCACTCAAGTAGACAAAGACCTCAGAAGAGAGTATGTGAGAGAAATAAACTGAGTTATGCAGCACCTTAAGTGGCAGAAGTTGCAGTGTTAGGTATCAAGATGAAAACAGCAGAAACCAAGATCATCTTATTCAACTAGGCACATTACAAAGGACTAAAGCTGCTTGTAAGCTCTGCAGTTGTAATTACCCATGTTATCCTGCGGGCAGCGCCAGACTTCATTCATATCGATGTCGGAACTTTTGCAGAACGGGAGATTGACGTGCTAAAGGCATATGCTTGACGGCTGCTATTTCAACACATTGGTTAGAGCAGTAGGTTTGTTCATTAAGGCTAACCTAAGGGAGAATGAAAGTCTGGCACGAGCAGTCTTTTTCCATATTAAGCAAATTAAATGTGGATTATTCTCTTTAAAAAAGATAAAAATCCTCTAAGATTGTTATTGTTAGTAACTAATAGCTATGTTTTTCATCCTGATGCTTTTTACCATTCTGTCATGTCTGTCTGTATATTTGTTAGCTTCACGTGAATGTCAATAGGTGTGATTTTATAATGATTTTCTCTTCCTGACTGAAATTCCTTAGGGTAATAGAGTTTTTAACCCATTAGTTAGTTATTCAAGGAAGCATTTAAACTGAAGAACTGAGTCTTGCATTCCAAAAACACTCAAACTCAAGATTCAGTCATGGAAATATGCCCTTGTTCTGCCATGGGCTCATGTTATCTTCCAAGCTTGCTATGTTTGTGTCTGTTTTCGGATTCAGCCAAGCTACAGCCTGAAAAACAGGCAATCATAGTCTTTTTTTAAACAGTAATTAAGACAGAAGAAAATACATATTCTGTCCTTTCCACTACTTTACAAGTAGATGTGCTCCTTGTTAATCTTAAATTATTATAATATCTTCAGATTTTTGATCAAGTAGTTAATTTTTTAAAATCCCTTATGAATTCCCTTGGTTAAGTAAAGTGATATTTTGAGCTACAGAAGAGTTGGCACTTACAGAAAATGGAAATTAAAGCATTTATGCAGCTGCCTTTTTCAAAAACATGGCCAGCTTTTTAAAGATTTCCCCCTGACACACACAATTGGCTTATAAAACAAAACAAGCGAAGGGACTTCCCTTGAACTGTAGAATTTTTTTTGAGAGGAAACAAAACAAAACTAGTCTGATTTTTACAATTTAAATGTTACGAAGTAACTTGCTTTGGAACCCGTATTTATTGTGTTCTCACTGATCAGGAGGCTTACATAGCTGTGAATGATAGTTTTAGCTGAGAAGACAAGTAAGTTTTTTCACTATATTCCTTTATCTGCAGCATCTGAAGCCCTTATCATCCAACACTTTCTGACATTAGGATTACAGTTCACTGGAATTTCTGGCATAAATAAGTTATTTATGTGTAGAGATAATTCCAGGAATATATTCTCTTCAAAACTTTTGGTTTTGCTATTTTGAAAGAGTCCTTGATTCTTTCCCAGGCCCGGAATTCTATCTCATATGTATATATATATATATATGAAAACGGTGGTTATAGAATATAACTACATATGGAGTATATGGTAATTCCAACTCCACGTGTATTTTGGGAAGAAAAAAAACTCTGCCTGAATAATTAAAACAGGTAATTTCAAAAAAGGTATTTTTTTAACATCTGTTAACACAAATCGGTTCTGGTCAGGCATGAATATATGTTTTAGCTGCTACTAAAGGAAGTACTCATCAGCAAAGAATGTATACATAAGTTCTATAAATACTTCACCAAGATAGAGCTGTATACAAAACAACAGTATGAAATACAGAACTCCTTCGATGAAGCCATGCTCAGGAGTATTGACCTGAATTAACCAGGTTGAAGCAGTTAAGCTGTATTATATCTTTATGAAAAGAGAAACCCTCAGAATTCAACTGAACTAAATTAGGTTATGAAAAGTTCCTTTCCAAAGGCAAGTGACTTAACCAAAATAATGCCCTTTATTTTAAATAATCATGTATAGATGAAATATAGTTTAATGTAATCCATTCTAAAAGTCCCTTTGCAGTTGGTAGTGTTTTTGCTTAATTTTCTGGGGTGCCCACACTATTATTGTTCTATTTTCTGCCACTACTTGACACCACTCTATTTGCTTAGGATACCCAGAGATGAGTGAGCATTGCTCTGACCAAAATAGGAAGACCTATTGCACATTTCTGTAGCTGGCCAGCATATGAAGGAGGACTCCCACTAAAGGTATTGCCAGTATTAGGTTTTGTTTCTGATTTTTGTTGGTAGTGATGGATTCTTAATATCTCCATGTTAAAACATTGAGTATTGCATGTGAGTTATACTCTGTGGTATTTTATCTGTTCTGTCATGTGCATACTGTGCTGTTGAAAACCCCAACTCACTGCATTACTGAAACAGCAAAACCTTTTCCTTTACAAATGCTGATGAAATTGTACATTGTCATTTCCAGCAGTTAAAGGTCAAATTATGGGCTTGACCCTTGAAAATAAGATTAACTACTTTTTTTAAAACAGCAGCTTACATCAGTCTATACTCTTTTTTTGAAAGCCACACAAGAACAGAATGTCCTACACTAGACAACACTTATCTCTCTAAGAATAAGAAGGTTTTTGGTAGATTTTCTTTACTTTTTTGTTTATTCTTTCTTAAACATCTATATATTATTATTTAGTTACCCTTAGACTTGAGCTAAACAGCATAAAAATATCTTCCCACATAAATGGCATGTTGCAAAGTTGTGTTTGTGACTCGGTACTCTTAACATTTCAGATATAGTTAATTTACTTTTTGTGTACAGTGGTAATGCCCTGGAAGAGGAGTGATTTCTGCTATCACTAGGTAATTGATGGTGATGGAGGCACAGCACAGTATTTGGAGAACAGCTACAAGGCAAGTTAAACTGTAACTTTTTTAATATGAGCCTAATGTTAGCTATGAACATTTTTAACTTCCTTAGGAAACTACTTAGCATTTTTAAAATTAATTTAAGATTTCTTGCTTGTTAGAACATTGTTTGAAAATGTTTAAGCCAGTGAAACACCTATGGGTTTTGCATAGGAGTTAGTGTAGAAATCCACCAATCATATCCTTTACATAAAAATTAAGTATTAGCATACAATAGAGAGTATCTTGGTTTTGTTTGTGTCTCAATCGTAATTCTACAGCAAAAATTAAAAGCTAGTAAACAGTCATTCCGTAGTGCCTTGCCTTAACTTCTAGATTATTTTATTAAATCTAAGATGAATTTTGCCTTCTACAGTAGTGGAGTCACAATCCGATAGACCAGCAGAAGGCATAAGTGCCACTCCTGTGCTTCCTGGGGTGGTGGCCAGGCCCACAGATTGTAGGAGCTGAATCCTCGGGGGTAGTTACAAGTTTGTCTGACCTGAATCCAACAAAAAGTAGGAAGATAACAATTCTTTTAAGTTGAAAGGTTCAAAATTAGAAGGGAGTTATTGGATTAAAAAAAGGTCAAGCAATTTCAGTGCAATATTTTAGCACACAGAAAACAAATGAATTAAGTGGGGCTAGTTGAAATTTGTTAATGCCAGCCACCATTATGAGCATTAGCCTCAGCCTCTGAATAGCCTCAGAAGATAATCATGAGTGAAATATGTTGCAGTGTGACAAAGTTTTGGATGAGTGGTCTCATGAGGATGTGAACAGGAAAGATAACCATTTTTCAAAATGCGTGACCTGTTCGAGATATTCTGTTAGTCCGAAAAAAAAAAAAGGCCGGGGGGAAGCACCAGTCTCTGCATTTAACCTTCTCCTAAGAGTAGTAAAGATTATAATGGGCAGGTGGGAGATGGATCTAGGGTTTTTTGCCTCAGCTAGCTTTACTCCCTAAGGTATCTAAGTTACTCAGACCTCTTATTATGTTTGGAAACAAATGAAAATGCACCGCCTTGCTTTGGCAGGGGGAGAAAGAAGGGGGAAAAAAAAGAAGAGAGACGTGCTTGTTAGGCTGTCAATGGTAGTACAGTTTAGACTCTTTCCTGATGTTGTTGCACACATTTAAACAGGAAGAGTGGCAAAACTGGAACAATGTGAAGCTATACCTGAAAGTGCCTCTAGAGCAACTACCCAAACCCAAACTCTTCAAGCACACTGTCCCAAAAATGCAATAGTTAAACTTCTAATCATTAGAATCAAGGTGCCTAGCTAAGATATCCTTCCTAAGTGCTAGTTATACAAAGTATGTAAAAATATGCAAATAAAGGTTGTTGCTGGACTGGAAAATTCGAGATTCATTTGCAGAGCCACAGAGAGAACTTTGAAAGTGTGATTTTAAAAGGAAATGGAAGATGTAGACCATTTTGTACTAATTCAGACAAGAAATACTGAAGACTAAGTAATTTTGAGAGACTGATACAAATAAAAGTTCTCCTCTGTAAGCTCTCAGTAGATTAACTTCAGTTTTCCAGCTTACTGAGCCTTGACACTGCATACCCTTAAGATCTGTAAATCTTTTAATGTCCTTTACCATTTTCTTAAGGGAGTCACACACTTGCAAAATTTCTTCTAATCAGACAAATGTATCTGTCTGGACATAAAGGCTGTATTTCAATAGGAATATATACATTGCTTCAATTCTTGATTTCATGGTATCTGATCTGTTCCAGCTGATATAGGTAATTTTAGCCAGGGTCATGAGCAGTCAGCAGTTCAGACAGTTCTGTGGGCAGTTCTCACAGCACCTCACTTCATGTCCAGTGTGCTGAGGATATATTCTGCAGTCTCAGGAAGTATCTTGAAAAATGAGATACTGATTTATATGTATCAAGATACTTTAGGGATTTAAGGAAAGCACCTCATGAAGGTATTAATTTGTCAACTGTCTTCTGAGAAGCTTTTAATTTTCATTTTGTTAACATTATGTTTGTCTTTACAGTTTCTCTAAAGAAAAGAATATCAGAACTTTTCCTACCCTTGAGAAATAATCTTTTTCTTATTATTTATTGTGGTTAAGAAAGTTTAAATGTAGCAATCTATGCCCACTTAATTTATTGGATTATTTTATTCTATTCCATTTTCTGTATAGTGTTGTCTTACTCATTTGTACATTATAAACAAGCATTGGAGATTAGGCTGAGGAAAATTACACCTATTTTATGATCTATTTACTAATATTTATGTCTCTGTTGTAACTAGCTAACCCATTATCATTAACTGTTTACAACAGGTCTTAATTTTATCATTCTCTTCTCTGTAACTATGGCTGCGCTGATTAATTTAACAATGTAAGGGGTCTGATTACTTCCTTTGGAAGTAAGAGACTGTCACTGCATCCACTTAGCATGAGAGCTCAGGAACTGTTTTATTCAACATACAATGCTTGTTCTAGCTGCACTTTAGACCTATACATTTTTGTTAGATTCAATGTCTTGATTTTTACCTCAGTTCTGAACTTACTTGCTTGGCTCTATATTTAGAGGTTAACTGCAACAGATGTTTAATGCTAGGGAATTCTAGTGTAACTGAATAGATGGAATATGGGTAAAGTGAATTGATCTCTTTTCTGTCACGGGTTATACATCAGGTTTAAATCTGCCTATAAAGAAGATGGGAGAGGGGACAACAGTGGTTTATAATCTAACTCAGTTAAAGAATGGTGCTTTAATAACACAGGCAGAACTGAAGAATACCTCTCTATGCAGGAGGAGTTCGCTGCCAGAGTAGAAAACAAAACAGCGTCTTTTTTTAGCTTTGCCAAGATCTAGAAGGTCTCACTCTCTTAGTAATGTAAAAGCCAAATTAGTGTGACTTCTAGGAGCGTACATTTAGTAAGAGTTGTCCAAGAGAGGCCAGGGAACAAGGTATATGCTGACTTTTTGCATATACTCGTGTCTACTTCAGCAAGTAGTCCAAAAGAAGCCCATTTGTAGAGCAAAAGTTGTGTAGATGTCAAATGCTCAGCAACTAATGCACATTTCAGGGGTTTTACTTTGGACCAGCTTTAGTCTGAACACATGGGTTGAATGTAGTGGTTGGAGCACACCTTCCTGTCTCATTTTACCCCAGAGGAATCGAGGTCACATGCTCTGAGACAACTCTGTAGATGAACCAAAGCACAGTACATGGGGACAATCAATTTGGCTCACGTCTGAGACAATCTAAAATGCTAACATAGACACACACTGTGCCAGTTAGATTGCTCTTAGCAGGAAT
>NW_010522289.1:7759-8902 GCF_000687285.1 Phaethon lepturus
CAGATCTTTGCATAAGTAAGCAGGGATCAAGCCAGATTTTCTCTTTTTGCAGTCAGGTATCCTGATCACAAGCTAGGGTGTCACTGGTGTATGTTCTTTCTCTGTCACTAAATAAGAGACTCTCTAATTCTTTTCACAATCTCAACAAAAAGAGTAGAGGCAGTAGTTGCTTACAAACCTCTCTAAGCTGGCAATCAGATTATCCTTTTCGTAGGTGAGCTAAGTAGGTTAAATATCTTCAAAGCCTGTAAACTGTACCTCTCATATCCTGAAAGCTATTAACACGTCGGCATTGTGCCTGCTTCCCTGCAGTCTTAGGCCAAAATGGCTAAATGTTACGCCTCTCTGCCTTGCTTAATCATATCCACGTGACTAAAATAGAAAGCCCCCAATCATCATATTGTCTGTTACGAATTCTTAACTTCCTCTATATACTATGGAGGATGCTCAGGCCCTCCACACAGAGAACCAGCCACCACAATGCTCAGTTATAAACCAATACCTTATTTCCTGCAAGCAGTATAAGCAGTTATTCATCAGCTGATCTTAATGGTCATCCTTATTCCAAAAGGTCAATCAGTCATCCAAAATTCAGGTTTATAAGCACTAGTAAAAATGGCAAAATATTTTCAAGCTGACTGAGTATAAAAACACACTTAAGAAATTCTTCAGGTTTAGCTCTGACACATTCCAAGGAATTGGAGTTTCAAGTCCTTAACAGGACTGCTTGATGTTATCCTACTTCACGTTGGGGAACATACTGAAAAACAAAATCATTTTAATAATCTGTCTCCTAAAATGTAGTGAAACAAAAGCCACATTACCAAACTAATAATTTTACATAGACACTGAAAAAACTCTGAATTTAAAGAAAACTTTAAGGAGTGGCCAGACTTCACTAGGTTCTTTCAAAGAAAATACTTTTGACAGACAAACAAAGGAGAATGAAGTTAGCTGATGCATTCGATCTAGCTTATTTCTGGTTTTATATTGCCAAGCACCAAATTGATGAGAGGTTTTTCTGTTTTCTTTACAATAATTATTGAAATACAGGATTCAAAATACAACTTTTTCAGAGGGCAGGGGTGAGAAGAGTCTTCCTACTCTCCCAAAACAGACAGACACACACTCTCTCTCTCTCCC
>NW_010522290.1:0-698 GCF_000687285.1 Phaethon lepturus
ACAGTCCATGTTCAGTTCTGGATTAAACTTTGGATTTGAGCTTTTCTTGAGAATATTGTAGGCAACTTGCTGCATTGTGTCCCATTGAGATGAACTGTCTGTTGCCCAGACCAATGGTCGTGAAAATTTCTAGTTTAGGATAATACAGAATTTCCTAATCACTTTTCATAATTTGTATCACAGCTCTTTTCTATTGTGCATATAGTAATGTTCAGATGTAGACATTGTCTACTGAAATGTTAGATCATCCATATGTGTTTAGCAACCCCTTACTTCAAAAGTTTCAGACTTTCCCTTACTGTTTCCTTTCAGAAGTTGATGCAGTATGTTAGAAGTTTGTAAAAAGCTATACTTACTCCTTGAGCCTTCAAAGTCATCAGAAACACAAAATGTGTTATTTCTATAAGGATAAGTCTGCACTGTCAGATAGGAGCCTTAATGTGCAACCTCTGCTTGTGGTTATCTAGCAAGTCATCACCTCCATGAAAAGGACTGTGATGTTTAGAATTATAAACCAGCAAAAGTAAGTAGATAGCCAGGTGTTTTTCTCTGTAGAAAACAGTACTTAAAGGTATTTTTCAGTAAATCCCATGTACATTTATTTTTGTTTTTTTTTTTTTTTAATGTGAGAGTAATGTCTTTAATCCCTAGTACTAGACCCAAACAAAAAATTGTGGTATATAGCTACATAGCAGTTT